>NC_141288.1:1510000-1790000 GCF_037954325.1 Fistularia commersonii
TTAAATTAAGTAAAAATAGCTAAATGAATATATGAATTCAAATACAGGCCACACTTGTCTATAAATAAATATGAATAAATCAATCAATAAAAACAAATAAAATAAAATCTGAATAAAAAATAAAATAAATAAAACCAGGTAAATAAATCTTTATGCACATACATGGGGCACCACCTGTGTCCACGTTGTAACATAAAATATTTACACGGACACATTTTTTTTTTTTTCACTTTTAATAAAAAAACACACCGGTACTGGAAATGCTGTTTTTTTCTGAGCAGTGGCTGTAACACGGATGATGAAAAGCACATATATTAAATAACAAAAGGAAAAGTCCATCCATTTGTCCTCCTCCAGCTGATGGCTATCTTTTCACCGTTAAAGACGTCTTCTTCGGTGTCGGACTTGAACGCCCTCAGAATTTCACGCTCATTTCCGATGCATTCCGATGCACTCCGATGCGACGAAGCTAAATGTTTTGGAGGCGTGAAGCTCATTAGCTTCCCAAAAATCCATAAATTAGCCGCATTGTTGTTTTAGCCGCAGTGTTCAAAGCGTGTGAAAAAAGTAGCGGCTAATTGTTCGGAAATTATGGTCAATTTTACTTTTTCTGGGATGTTCTTTACATACTCGAATGTGCTGGAAAACAATCAGACAAAAATGATCAATGGAAATCAAATGTAAGAACCCATGGAGGTCTGGACTCCAAATGAAAGCATAAAAACACACTCAGTGAACGCGCACACAAAAAACATTCAAGTCATCATTTCGACGAGGCTAAATGTTTTAGCGGCGTTAATCCGTTAGCCCCCCCCAAAAATCCATAAGGTAGCCGCATAGTTGTTCAAAACGTGTGAAAAGCAGTTACTTTTACCAAAATCCTCCTTATCTTGACATCATCCGGACCTTCAAACCATTCTTTCATTCACCGTCCACACCGCTTATCCTGCATGAACGACAAAAACATTTATCCTGTTAATGTTATACAAGAGTGTCACTTTAATTTAGAAAGCAGCCTTGTTTTGTTTTGTTTTGTTTTTTTTGCATTAGGACGCACGCATTTACCTCTGTGATGTGAAACGATTGGCGCTAGCTGGTTAGCCCCTCAGCTAAACGCCCCCCCAAAAAACGAGGAGCTAGCAAAACTAGCAAAACTAGCAAAACCGTGAAACAAACAAGGGTATTTTTGTAAAGCTATCCCATAAAATCAGCAGAAAAAAGTCAGCTGTTCTCGGACAGACAGTTCACCGTTTGTGTGTTTATTGATCCGCAGCAGTCATATGCTAGCATATAACGCTAATAAAAAGCACTTTTTGCATCAAGTTCAATGTCTTATCTGATTATTCCGATAACCAGCAGCAGCTAATAGGGAAATGTAATTCACTGCCTTTTACAACGGGGCATAATTAAGATTGAAGTTATTGGTTGGCGCCATCAGCATGCAGGTTTATCACGTCGCCCCTTGTAAAAATGAATTACCCGCTTTACGTGCAACATTCACCGTGTCATTCACGTTGGATTATATTATATTCTAAAATCCGGCGAGGCTTCCCGCTGCCGTACAAGGAAACTTTCGTGCCGTCGTAACAAAACGAAGTCCGGGCTTCGACGAATTTCTGCAAAACCGCTCTGCGGCGTTTAATGCCAGAATGGCACCGGGACGCCTTCTTGTTGCATCATGACATATGAAGAGGACGCTTTAAATGTGGACCTGGCGGCCGCCGTCTTCACGCTGCGGAGTCAGCGAACCCGACGTGGCGGCGACAGCCGGGGACGCTAATCTCATTACGCCTTAGCCGCGACACAGACAAGGCCGCGCACAATTAAATATGGAGCGAGACGGTTTAGCATGTATGGATTAACCTTCAGTCGAGCCGGCGAGGACGGGCCGCGCTCGACGGGGCGGGGATGTAAGGAAAAAAAAAAAAAAACCCTGGAGGTGGAAGGATGAAAAATGCATCCGGCGACGGCGAGGGCTGGAAACGGGGAGGTGTCGGGCGGCGGATGGTTCATTTATTCGGGGGGAATTAGAATTCTTCCCATCCCTTTCTTCGCTCCTCGGACCGGCGCTTGTCGGATGAGCGGAAATAAAAACGGAGAAGAAGAAGAAGAAGAAGAAGAAGAAGAAGGCATTGACTTTGAGCACAAATCTTCATAATGAGGATGACGGGAGCCGATAGCTAGCCGAAGGCGGGCTAAGTTTACCCTCCGCGGAAGTGAAAAGAAATTAAAATCATTGTTCGATTTTTGAGCGCGTGAGAGAATGAAAGGATGAATTATTCTGTCTGTTTTGACAGAAACTATTTTTGCGGATTCACCTCCAACACCATCATGCACAGCAGTGCAGGGTAAGCGTCCAAACGTTTCTACCCCCTTTGAGCGTACCTGAATATAAGCCACACCAGCTAAAAATAACTAAGTAAATAAAAATACATAAAATAAAATATGAATACAAAAAAAATGTATAAAGTATGAATAAAAATAGCCAAATAAATCTGTGTACATACATAGGCCACGCTTTTCTATAAATGAATCTATAAATAAGTAAGTATATATATATATATATATATATATATATATATATATGTATATATATATATATATATATATATATGTAAATAAAAATAAATAAAATAAAATATGAATGAAAAATAAATTAAATATAAATATAAAAAAGCTAAAGAAATCTATGTGTACATATATAGGCCTCACTTTTTGATAAATAAATCTATAAATAAATATATAGGTAAAAAAAGCTAAAGAAATCTATAAGAACATATATAGGCCTCGCTTTTCAATAAAATAAATCTCCAGATAAAAATAAATGAAATAAAATATGAATAAAAAATAAATCAAATATAATTAAAAATAGCTCTATAAAAGTGTGTACATAAAAAGGCTGCACTTGTCTATAAATAGATTTATAAATGAATAAAATACATGTATAATATATATATATATATATGAATTCAAACAATAAAGTAAATATAAATTAAAATAGCCAAATAAATCTGTGTACATAAATAGCTGCACTTGTCTATAAATAAATATACAAATATATATATAAATAAATATAAATGAATCAAATATAAATAAAAATAGCTAAATAAAACCGTGTACATAAATAGGCCACACTTGTCTATAAGTCGCAGTTGTCCTCCTTGTAACATGAGATATTTACGCAGAAACATTTTTACATCGCGGTAACATCCACAAATACATACTGGAAATGCTTATTTTCCGAACAGTGCCTGAAACAGGGCTGATGAGAAACACAAGTAATAAATAACACCATCCATCCATCCATCTGAAACCGTTAACGTCGTCTTTTTCGGTGTCGGAATTGAACGGCCTCTGAATTTCACGCTCATTGCATCGGTCGGCTGTGACGAGGCTAAATGTTTTAGCGGCGTGAAGCTAGTTACCCCAAAAAAATCCTTCAATTAGCGGCACCGTTGTTTTAGCCACAGTGCTCAAAGCGTGCGGAAAAGTAGCGGCTAATAGTCCAAAACAGTCCAAAACAGTTCTAAAACCACCGCACCACCTCGCCGTCCGGATCCGCGTCTTTTCGGAACAAAAGGAATCCGACACCGTCCGACGCACTCAGAAGGTGTCAATACGTCGACGTGGCATTTTGCCTAAATGAAGATAAATTTGCTCATTGTTTTTTTTTTTGTTTTTTTTTACTCAAATCAATCGCATGCAAACATCCCGCCGCCACATTTGATTGATGCTGCGACGCCGCTGGTAATAACAGCGGCGCACACGCGCTGCTGATTATCGCTGTTAACATTTGTTGTGGTACACGGAGCTCCGCGGCTGCCGGGTAATATTTCACCCTTTGTTTAAAATGAAACTATGGATTTTTTTTTTTTTGTCAAATTTGGGCTTTTAATGCGAAAAGGCTGCGCGGAGTGTGTGTGTGTGTGTGTATGATTACACCCCAAAAGCTGATGGTAAAAATCCAACGTGCATATGTGATCCACTTACTTCTTGTTATTAAAATCTACCTCGTTTTAGAAGCTCATCATGTGTTCACATCCAATGATGGAGGTAATTAGCAATTACAGCCGTCTGATGGTGTAATGAAGCGAAACCCAACAACCTCGGAGATGAACAGGAGCCTCCGCGGGGCGTCGTTCGACGCGTCGCCCTTGAAAATGCACTTATTCCGGCTCTGAATCGCGTTTTGTTCCAGGAAGTTGCCTTCATTCTAGTTGTGCATTCCACGGTAGGGACAAAATAAATGCAGAAGAAGAAGAAGAAGACAACATGGACAACATGGAGATGGAAGCTGCTGACGCATTCATGGAATAATAACCGTGGACTGTCAGGTGGCTGGAGGGTTTTTATCTTCTCCCCGCATTGCTTTGCCATGGGAAGAACCCTGTTAGCCGTTTGCTAACTCCACTCCGTGGATGTTCCTCTGCGAGCCTTGGAAACCCCTCTGAGGCGCAGCAGGCCAGAAGAGCTTGGACCTCCGTTTTCTCGCTGCTTCTGTCCATTCTGGCCCAAAACAACATCTGAGCAGTGACCAAGAGCCCTGCAGTCCAGAGGGACTATCTGCTAATGGACGTGGCGTATGAGTTCTACCAAGCATCCCACGAGTTCCTGTGGTACCTGAAAAAGAACCCGGAACGGAGAAGAAGCTAAGCTCCTGGTTCCCGGTTCCTCTGCTGTTTGGAAGCATCAAGAAAACAAACTTGTCCCCCAAAAGCTCCAAGAAACTCCAAACAGAGAGAAAGTTCTGGGTCTTCCTGGTGCCTCCTCGTCCAGGAGGCAACCCGACCAGATGGAAGCGCCATCATGTGGCTCTGCTGGATGCTGGAGGAGCGACGGCTCTTCTCGGACCTCCTCCCCCCTATCTCCAAGCGAGCGCCCCATGGAGGAAACTCATTCAGATTTTCCCCTCAGGGGTCGCCACAGCAAATCAACTTTCTCCATATAAACATAGTCCCTGCATCCTCTTCTCTCACACCAACTACCGTCATATCTTCTCTCACTACATCCATAAATCTTCTCTTCGGTCTTCCTCGAGACCTTCTGCCTGGCAGCTCCAATTCCAGCATCCCTCTACCGATATACCGAACTTTCCACACTATAAGGCGCACCTGACAATGCGCCTTATAATCCAGTGCGCCTTATATATGGATCAATATTGAGCCGCAAGAGGTGTCGCAACTACAGGAAGCAGCCGCCGACTCCATTTTCTCCGGTAGAAGAAGTAGCGTGCGGTGCATGCTGGGATATATGACTGCATGAAGCGTCCATTTTCATTTACGTGTATGTGTGTGTGTGTGTGTGTGTGTGTGTGTGTGTGTGTAAAGACCCCAAAACTCTCCTTTCAAGAGACAGGCTTACGACACAGAGTTTAAAATCAAGCAACAAGATGACCTGTGCCAAGTAAAGAAGGCCAAACGGAGTTTGCAAGGGAACAGAGCGAGATGGCTACAGTTAGAGGACAAACACGGGAATTAACATCAATGAATTTAGATTTGGTCCTTCTTGGTGCTTTCGTTTTATGAAACGCTTTCAACTGTGACAAATCGAGTTGGAAATACATTGTTTTCAACGAAGGCGGCGCAAATACCGGTAAGAGCTACCGGTACGTACGGTACGGTACTTGTTTTGGGAGTGAACGGAGTTGTCAGAACGTTGGTTTGTATTCTATTCATAAGTTTGACTGACTTATCTGACTGTTTTGTTGACATTCCCTTTAGCGCAGCTCCATTTAGTGAATGCATTACGCAACCCCAACCACTACTGTAGCTTCTATTCTATGCGCCTTATAATGCAGTGCGCCTTATATATGACATTATTTCTAAAATAGGCCATTCATTGAAGGTGCGCCTTATAGTGCGGAAAATACGGTATTCACTATCCCTCCTCTATACACAACCCAACCATCTCAGTCTGGCTTCTCCGACCTTTTCTCCAAAACATCTTACATGTGTTGTTCCTCTGATAGACTCATTCCTGATCCTATCCATCCTGGTCCCTCCCAAAGAGAACCTCAACATCTTCATCTCTGCGACCTCCAGCTCCGCCTCCTGTCTTTTGGTCATTGTAACAGTTTCTAGTCCATACAGCATCGTTAGTTTCATTCATTCAGCGTGAAAATCAGGCTTAACGCGTTGTAGAGGAGTAGATCGGCGCTGTCGGTGGAGGGAGAACCTCCGGGCTATTCCGAGCAGGGGAATATTAATGGACAGAGTCGCATGAGGTAACTCGGCTGCTTGCAGGGTGAAAAATGGAGGTGTCACGCCGTCACGCCCGCGCAAAAAATACATCAACATTTCTGTCAGGCGGGAACTTTCTTTCTTTTGTCTCTCCCTGGCTTTCGGGAATCCAAATAAATAAAAAAATAAACCGAAATCACGACATTTCGGTCCACCGGAGCAGCTCCGTCCTGCGACCGTGGCGGTTTACAAAATTAATCCCGGTATGAGTTTTCCCCGCCTATCATCGATGGTGAATCATTCATTTTCCAAAAAAAGACGCATTCATAAGCTGTTGAGCACGTTATTGACTTATTAACGCGATGAGCGTCGCAGCGCATTCAGACGTGGTTTTAAGGATAGAAATAGTTGAGATCGATCCGAGGCGTTTCAGACGATGTGTCAAAGGTGAGGAGCGGCGTTGAAATGGCGATCGGGGGTCTCATTAGAGCTGTTTCTTCTTTTTTTTTTTTTTTATACTCTCATCTGTGAGATTGATTTTTTTATTTCAACGCCGTCTTTTATCGTCCTCTTCATCGTCCGGGCTGATTGGTTTTCTCCACAGGGGGAGGGGTTGCTGATTTTGTGCACTGATGGCGCGGCAACACTTGTGTCGCCATCTATATTTTAATGAGCTTCCATAGCGCAGCGTCAAGATGAGTGTGTGTGTGTTTGCGTGTGTGTGTCACAGCTTCTTCCTCTGACCTCTTGGTTCGGATCTTGATCCTTAGCAGGTGAACCACGCGTGACGTCAGTGGTTGTGTCTCCGAGCATCAAGAGTCGGTTAATGTTCGCAATCAGCTCAAACATCTCTTATATCTCTTTCTGGGTCAGAAGGGGCGTCAAATGCTGTTCTTTCAGACATATATATATATATGATGTTTCAGATTAGCATCTCCTGAAGACGAAGATGAAGACGTGTGGAATGTGTGTGGAATGGGTTATTTTTTGATGCAGTTCAAGATGCAAACGTTAAAATGCATCCAAATAATAGCAGGAAGCTCAGCCTCTATTTTCTACTTACTTGCTGTTAAGGAGGGTCTTGAGGCGAGGCCGTGGTGGCGACGCCCCGGGAACAGCGGCGGGCCCTCCTCGTCCTCTCAGGACTCCCATCGCCGATGCTGGTTGAGCCTTGTTGTATCAGAGGTTTGTTTGTATATACGGGGAGCGGAGAGAAACAGCGACAGTCGCAGACTTTGTCTGCTTTTCTTCCAGCAGGACTCCAAGTTATTGGTTATAGTGAGACCCTTTTATACAAAGAGTGAACAATACATGCATTGAAAGTATTCAACAATTTCCTTTGGGATAAATAAAGTTGTTCTTATTCTTATTCTTATTGAGAAGTATCGAGTCGCACTTACGGAAGAGGCGTTTCACATAAGGAAAGGAATGTGGAACGGTACCTATCTTCAAGACCAGTGTATGAAGGTACCTATCTCCAAGTCCAATGCAGGACTTTGGGATGATTTAATGGGAGTGATAGCATCAATGGGTGTGTGTCTCAGAGAGAAGTGGAAAAGTACAGGGAAATCTTCAAACAAAAGGATGGTAACAGAAAATTGTCTAACACTTACTACAACAACTACTGCTACTCTTAGAATTAATAAAAGTAGTAGCATTGAAATACTACTAGTCATAACAACACCAAAAACAATAATTAACAATCATAATAATAATGTATTTGAGATGAGAGATGAGAACAACTTTATTAATCCCGAAGGAAATTGCTGAATTATTACTGTATTATTATGATTGTTATTGATGTTGATATTGCTACCACTTCTACTGCTACTAAACATAATAATAATACATATTTTCATCATTGTTTTTTATTATCATTACTATTATTATTGTTATTATTATTATTATCATCATTATTATTATTATTATTATTGTGACGTCAGCATTGTGGTATCATCGCGAGATTTGTCCCCTGTCCGCTTAAATATCAACTTCCGGGTTGTGGCTCTCGGAGTCGGAAATACATCTGGCTTGTCGAAAGGCGGTTCCCACTCTGTTACTTCCCCTTACAAACTTCTCCCCTGCCGTCACTCCGGCCCTTCGGGTTTCGCTCGCCTCCCCCGACGTGAACTGTGTTCAACGCGGTGAGATTAGAAAAAAAAATACAATCCGAGTGGTTTCGACGACAAAGGGGGGTGACTTTTTTCCTTTGTTTCCCCGCCGCTAGCTAAACTTTACACACCGCAGCCGCTAACTTGACGCCTGCCCCTGCAGCGAGTGCACCGGGGGAGGGACGCGCCAGTGAGTTGTACTTTTTCCAGATATCGGGAAGATGGGAGACACGGATCTGATGTGGGCGCTGAAGACCGGGGACATGGATGTGGTCCAGAGCAAACTGTTATCGGTAAGGCTGCGGCTTAAACGTGTATCGTTGTTTTTTTTTTTTTAGCTCGAAACAGACGAGTATCCTCCCGACCGGCGGCCCGAGGTAACCCGTTTGAGTAGCTAGCAGCTCGGCTAATGGGGCTAGCGAGGAAGCGGCGGAGTTGGGGAAATATTAACTTGAATGGCAGCTGGCTTTCCGGCATCTTGCTAACTGGATACGTGTTGTATTTACTATTTTATTCAATATGAAATGTGTGTTGTACGACTCGATTCCCTTCTGCTAGCTTGATGGTAGCGCTCATCGGCGCTCCCCGGCTAACGTCAGTCAGCGTAGCCTCACTTCACGTCGCTCCCCGCGGGTTATTGTCCTTCCTGGCTCCGCATACCTAACGTCATTTATGGCCGGAAACCTGACCTTCTCACCCGGCGTGGGTGTGGCTCCGCGTCGGCTTCAGTTCCGCTTTCAGCCGTCTGTAACTTTTATTTTGTTTTCTTCCATCGAAACCAACCTGTTGGCCAGCCTACAGACAATAGCCGCCGTTGCTTGGTTGCTAGCCGCGACTGCTAGCCGCTTTCTCTGCGCGGACAGACCGTCTCCGGATGACCGTCAGGGGACCGGGTTCATGTCGGTGTCCGGTCCGGGGTGGCCTCGGTCCGGCGTGCTCGCCCACCACGCAGGCCCGGGCTCGGCTGCGTCCGGCTAGTGGGCGGGGGTGTCGGGGTCGATGGAGGCTCAGCTCCCGCAATCCTCCTCTGCAGCCTCCATCCAGGCCGAGCCCCCAGGAGCCTCTATTATATTACATTTTATTTTATTGGTTTGGTGTTCAGTGTACATCTGGAAGCAGCCATCTTCAACGGTTCTGTAATAAAAGCTTCATGTCGCTGACCCGATTCCAAATCACGCATGCAGTGTCAGGTCAAATATTATTTCCGTGGTGCCAAATCCCAAACCACTTGACACTTTCTAGGTTTAGTAGGCCTGAACCAGACGCTCTGAGATAATGTACAGGAACCCAACAGTCCCCCCCCAGGGGCAAGCACCTGGACACACTACCTTTTACCAGGCAGGAACCTGGAAGGTCTAGTGGAAAGAGAAAGCAGGAGTGTGTTAGAGACAGAGGTGGTGTGAGGGTTTGGAGACACAAACAACGTCATATGAAATGATGACAGGCAGGACCGCCGCCGTCGATCGAGCCACGTTCCCCGAAAACCTGAGACATGAGAGAACCCAGGGACCCGCAAGAAGACTTGAGGTTGCTGTCATGCATTGGTGAAGGGATACGAGTGCAGACAGGATAGAGGGGCAGGCATGGGTGAGCTGTGTCGTGGGATATCCCTCAGTAGAGCTCGCCTACGGTAGCGTCGCTAGCCCAGCGCTAACTATGTGGACTTCTACATACAGCCTTTTCAAACGTACACCGGGAAGTCTGGAGTGGCAGAGTAGTATGTTGGAATGGTCCGAGATATGGACGAGCAGTAGGAGTCACAGGTAGGTTCCAGGTGGAGGTGAGGTTGCATTCAGGATCAAACCTGAGCCCACCATCACTGTGGTGACGGGCAGACTGACCAGGAATCCCCATGGATTATGATGTTTGCAGATGACAGTGTGATTTGTGGTGAGAGCAGGGAGCAGGTGGAGGAGATCCTGGAGAGAAGAAGAATGAAGGTCAGGGGCAGCAAGGATGCAAGGAGAGAAGGTGAGGAACGTACGGGAGATCGGAGATGTCGGTCCAACTGCTCGATGCAGCAGGGAGTGGAAAAGAGCTTCTGAGGTTAACTGAATGGAAAGGTACGGCCTGGAGATGGTGGTCCAGACCACCAGACTCTTTGGGAGACACCGGTATGGACAGGACTGGGCTGAAGGTGTTAGGTTACAGCGACATGTATGTAAGGAATGCTTCAGAACACATTACACGTCAAGTATTACTATGGTTACAGTAGCACTGAGGCCAACCTTACAGTGTGAACCAAGCAGCAGGCAAAGATTTATTTAGAAATAAATAATGTCCTTTTAGCTCCAAGCATCGTGGGATTATATTTAAACACCATCAGGAGCTTACGCCTTAGTTATACTGTACAATTGTTTTATGACACGGATTAAAGGCTGTTGAACATCAAAAAATGTGTTTCCCAGCAGCTCCTGATTTTAAGACTGAACTTAACTCAAGATTGTGCGTCTCCATGGAGAGGAATAGTTTTCTCCCTGTCTTTGCCCATGTTTACATTGTCATTAGGCCTTGTCTCATCCTGCAGGACCTTCACAGTTTGTGATAAGAGTAGAAGAAAATTCTCCTCTGGGTTTGTTTTTAAATCTGACGCGGACCTGATAATTCACATTTTCTTCGTCTTGAGAATACAATCCTCTTCTTGACATTGTATATTTAATTCAAAAAAGTTCCCCTAACGGAAGCCTTAATAAAGAGTGGCTCCGTGCAACAAATGGTTGAAAATGATTAGGGCTGCGTGTCAGATATGAGTGCATGTCTTTTTTTATTTTCTCGTTACAAAGCGAAAACTACTTAGTTTCAATCCTTCGGCTTAAAACCAAGTGCAGCGTTTTTTTTTTTTTGGTTTCTTTTTTTCCGAGGGTCTTCCAGCAATTTCTTTTCATATTTATATGACAACTCATTCTGTGGATACTAACACATTCTTTCTTCCTCTCTCGTCTAACTGCGGAGAACATTAAGCCTCTTGTGTTAGCTCGCGAAAACGTCAACTAATATGATTCTCTCTTGCAAATGCGGAAAGGACAGCAAGGACGCGCTTTTTCAGAACCCGTTCACTTGACCACATTCGACAGGTGATCGGCTTCAGGAAGCACGCCTGGTGTCATCATTCTGTGGCTGATGCCGTTCACCAATCGTTGGGTTCGATTTGATCCGATTCCACGTGCACGTGTTTGCACACTGTCGCGTGTCCCGTTTTTTTTTTTTTTTTTTTTTGGACCGCGGGGGAGATGCCGAGTGTGAATCCACCAAGCCAAAGCAAACACGGAGATACTTGTACCGCTAATGAAGAGATCAGGGGAAGGACAATATTTGCGCTGGATATTTTACATTATGAAACTGTAATCCGCATTAATCCTATCCCATTTCACTATTGTATTCCTAATTAACCGTCTCGGCAACTCCCTCCCTTCGCCCCGCTCGCTGGCTCCTCTGCATTTATTACATCAGCTCCGGGTTTTTTCGAGTTCCAGGTAGTCAAAGGACTTCTCGCCCGTCCTCCCGGATCAGGTGCCGGCGTAACGTGATATTCCCCGGCCTTCCCTTGCAACTAATACTTCTGCGCTCTGTAATGAAGGCTCGTTCACAGGGGTAATTCATGTTTTTCAAACCGCTCGCCCTCATTTACATGCGTGAAGTCGTCCCATACGGTTCTGTCGGGAATACAGTCAAAACAGGCGGTAAGAGATGTGATTAATATTTCTGGCATTATGTACTGAAGCATAAAGGCCACCTCTGGTGTGGTGTCGATCGGTGAGTGTGTGTGTGTGTGTGTGTGTGTGTGTGTGTGTGTGTGTGTGTGTGTGTGTGTGTGTGTGTGTGTGTGTGTGTGTGTGTGTGTGTGTGTGTGTGTGCTCGTCTCCCTTCCCTGCCACTTTTGACATTCAGAGTAACACAATTACAGCTGGGAAGTCAAAGCTGGCAAGCTGATGTGAACATCAGCCTTTTTTTTTTTTTGTCCTTAAGTTTGTAAAATAGAAGTCTAATGTGTCCATTGGAGGCTTCAAGGCCGCTAAAGACGTCACGAATCTGTCCACGTGTCTTCAACCAGGCCGAAGATGTCAACCGGCTCCTGCATAACGGGAGGAAGCCCCTGCACATCGCCGCCGACTTTGGCCAGAAAGAAGTGATGGAGTTTCTCATCTCCATGGGAGCAGACGTCAACGTAAGTCCCCCCCCCTCCCCCTCCCGCGCTGCTTTTCCGCCAGTAAATTGCCTTTCGCTCGCTGGAAACAATTTAAACATGTCAGGGCCTCAAAAGTATATCTGACAGGGAAAAAACGCGCGTTAAGGAAGTAACAGTGAACATGTGGGTTGTGAAACCTGAAGGGGCAGCTCTCCGCCCAGTATCTGATGGGCCCGAGGTTTCCGTCTCTTCCGCGGTCGCTTTTTCACACCTCCTCTTCACACCCTCTGCCAATCTCGTGTCAGCGAGCGCAGCCGTCGTCGCTCTTTTACCGGCTGGTTCAGACCCTTTTCCCCCCTGCCGTCATTTCAAGCATGTATGTCACGCATCTCCCGGCGGTAGCGTCGTGACCGAACCTGGCAGAAGCGGGAAAATAACCCAGGCACGCCTACTTTGCGGGGTATCGACAGGCGTACAGATAGCGATGCGCGGAGTTCCTACTCGGCGAAGCGCTCCGAAGGGAAAACTAGTAAAGCAAGCACATTAGTTCCCCATTAACAGCGGGCTATTAGCTTGATCAATGCCCCTTTCAGCTCCTCTCAGATCCACTTCTTATTTTTGCCTCAAAATTATAGCGCGCCGCCGCCACCGTTCTAATGACACACGGCCCCTAATGTGCGATTGTTTTGCCGAAGAAAAGGCATTAGATCCCCCCCTCCCCCCCCTCTCCAAAGTCTTTGACAAAAACAAAAAAAAAAAAAAACACAACAAAACGTCGCATTCGAATTCAGAAAGTGCGCCGAAAAATCGGCGTTATGCGTTTGCTTAAACAAAAGCCGCGCGGTTATTCAAAACCACTTCATTGTGCGCTATTCATCTGGCTGTCAACCATTCTGTCTCTCAACAATAGTCTAGGTTTACCAGACCTCACATTAAGCTGATAGGCCCCCTGAGTTTCTTTAGTCTCTGGAGAGGGGGAGGCTGCCGGAGACTGATCCATATCCATCTGAGGCGCACTTACCCATCCAGCGCTATTGACATCTGTAATTGGGATGAATCCCTTTTGCAATTTGCAACTTATTTTTCTGCAGCTTCTCGCTCCGCCGTCGAGCACAATCGAAAGCGAGGCGGAGGTTTTCCCTGTTTTATTTTTTTATACGAAGCCCTTTCGGGGAGGGGAGGGGTGGGGTGGGGGGGGGGTCGTCTCACGTAGAGCAGCCCGGATGTCTCCGATTAAGCCGAAGTCGGACGGCGGTGTGGTTTTGACCCGCGGTTTCTTATTCCGATGTGACGATCTGATGATTTATGAGCTTTTCTTTATCTCTCCTGCAGGCCCCGGACAAGCACGGCTACACCCCGCTGATGTCGGCCTGTTTTGAGAAGCACCAGCCCTGTGTCAAGGTCCTCCTAGAAAAGGTCGGTGGCCGGACTCGATCCGGTTTTCATGTCCGCATTAATGTTCGTCTCATGCGCGCCGGGGCGCCCCGGACGGCGTCCTTCACCCGTCGTCGGCGGGCGCGCCGATGTTTCAGAGGCTCCGCGTGAGTCACGAGTGCTGATGAGGTAACTCGTCGGACAAAGGAGCTTTAACGCTGCCCCCGTGGAGGCCGCGCTAGAACCTTCATACAGCACAACGCCGCGCCGCTGCACTTCATTTGTTCCCCCGGGTGTTTTTGAAACGGGCCCATTCATGTCCGCGCAGACTCCGCACCGCCCGAATCTCCACCCGATCCATCGCAGCGGCCTCCCGTTAGCCGAGGATCTGTCTTTAACACCGACGTCGGGCGCTCGCGGGGGCGCGGAGACATCTGTCAGTGTGGAGTGTGACTTACCAGAGTAGTTCTAAATCAGGACAATCCCACACTCAGACGTGTCGAACTGAAAATAATCAATGGCGCGTCGACTATTTCTTCTGCTGTTTATCACACGTGCGCCTCCTTCGCTTGGAAATGTCACGGCACGTCTCCCCGATAGGAATCCATAACCCGGCCGAGCTATTGAATCTCAAATATACCTTATTAGAACCAATGTCATCCCGAAGTGGCGCTTTCGCCCGGCTCTCGCGGAGGCGGATATTTGCCGGGCGAGCGCCGACGTACGGAAAGTCAGGCTCGTCCTCGGCACCCTTTTCTCCAGCTGCCAGTCAAAAGCGGCGAGGTTTGGATGTTTCCATCAGTCGTGGGCTGAATATCTTTTTTTTTTTTTTTTTTTTTTTGGTCGTTTTTGTCTGCCGTTTGTTGTCGTCCGCTCACGCGTCGACCCAGGAAGTGCGTTGAGATCGGAGTGGGGGACATCAGGGACCCTTCTAGTCTGCAGTGGTGACCAAAGAGGTCCGAAGGGAACCGCTGAAGCGTGATGTTTGTAGACGGAGGAGCATGAAGAGGTGAAGGTCTGACCTGGAAAGGAGAGCATGAAGGTCAGCTGCAGCAGGACAGGATACGTGTTGGTGTATATGAGAGGAACCCGGGTGGAACGCTGAGGAGATGAAGAAGGTGGCGGTGAGTGGAAACGCAAGAGGTGGAAAAGCCCGGTGATAGTTAGAAAAAAACGGCGAGGGCAGCCGTGTTTCTGGTGTGGACGCATGAAGATGAAGAGGTTCTCTTTGGGTGTCCAAGGGATGGAGAAGATCAGGAAGGAGTCCGTATGAGGCACAGCAAAGGAGGGACGCTGAAGATCTGGGTTGAGGGACGTTGTGCTTGGAACACCAGACCAGAGAGGAGGCTTATGAGAGAGGACAGCGAGTTAGATGGAAGCAGATGATTGGCTGTGGCCCCTGAATAACGCCGCCCAAAGGAGAAGTAGTGGTAGATCCTGTCCTGAATGTCCTCCGGAGGAGAATGCTTAGCGCTCTCTCTCTCTCAGGGACGTCCGGGCAGCTGTCCGACCGGCGGAGGTGTGTTGGTGGAGGACGGCACGCTAAGCCCGGACCCAGCTGCGCCCGCCGACCCCGACCGGTGATGTCATACCTGTATTTTTAGGCCCCGGGGCTAAAAATGCCTCGATATGGAGGTCGGCGCCGCCTGGCGTCATCGAGGATTCCGCTCGCTACATTTTCCATGCTCTATTCTCGGTATCGCCGCAGACATGTTTTTTGGGGAAGTCATATTTGTCAGCTTTGCGACGGCGCGGTCGAAGCCCGGTTTGGGTCGGCGCGGCTGCGGCCGAGCGACGCCTCCGACCCGCAGGATCGCTCGTGGAGGTGGACGGAGAGGCGGAGCAGCTGTCTGCAGCCGGGCCAGAAGGGGAAGGACACCACAAATCCCTGCTGCGGAGTTGTTTTACACTAGCATCATCTGGGCTTAATGCGGCTCACACACACACACACACACACACACACTCGGAGGGGAAGTTTTATTTTCACACCACTTCCTCTTGATATTTTGGACTGACTTCACCTGGTCGACACCCGACGCGGTCGTCCGACTGAAAGACGTAGCCTGGCGGCAGCTGCTTCTGCGGCCTCCCAGACCGGGCGTCCACAGGAGGACCTCCAGGAGGTTCGCTCTTCCGGTATCGTCGCCAAATTAATGTCGTCGAGCAAACACGCGCAGCCTCTCGCAGCGCCGTGCAGCTGTAACTCACGCCGGCGCCCACACGGAGAATTTATTCCCATCTTTTTTTTTTTTTCCCCTTTTACAAGAGAGCAAAAGCGGCGAAACGACTTCTTCACGAGCTACTTTTACACGCATCTTTACCGTCTCCCGGTCGGCCGGCGCCTCCGTTTATTCCCCGCGGGCCCCCGAGATGAGATAAATGTAATTGTTAGGTCGGACTCGGCGTTCTATAGATGTCATGTGTTGTCGGGCGAGCAAAGAGCCGGGGGCCGACCCGAACACCTGAAACAAAAGCCCCTTTTTAACCCCACGGCTCGGGCTCTTTCTCCTTTGTGCGAACGCCCTTTCTGTGTTATCGCCAGAGGAGTCCGTCCGGACGGGGTGGAAGGCAGAGATACCGGCCCCGCGGGTTCTCCGTTCCCCCGCTCGCCGCCGCCGCCGCCGCCAGAGTGAATGAATGAACGCCCGAAAGGAGCCAAAAGGTCAACGTTCTCCGCAGGGGCTCGATCACAATGCCGCTCGGAGGAGCCGCCGCGCATCCCCGCGCCAGATAGATATTTAGTCCCGGAAGCGCCCGTGGCGCGGCGGCCGTCGCGTTTCATTGAACCGAGCCCCGCCGAGACCGCGGGGATTGTGGCCGCCGCCGCTGTCGGACATTCTTGCTGTGCACGCCTCGCATCCCAGGCGCGCCGCGGGAGACGACCTCCACCGCCGCACGCCGCGCTTTTGTCGGCGACCGATTGGCGAAAGGCCACTTTAACCCCGACAGGTGACCCGATGAGATCTGGACCGGTAGCTCGGCTCCGGCGGGCTCGCGTACCACCAGCGCCGCTCACGGGCGAGGAGGAAACGCCGCCATATCGCCGCCGAAGTCTTCAGTCGGACGAGCCTCCTTTGTTTTGTAGCGATCAAAAGATACAAAGGGGAAATCTAGTTTTCTACCTTTATTTCCTCTTTTAATAATCAGCACTTCCCTTCAGATGATGTCCGGTTTCGGGCCGCCGCAGAAGGCCTGCCCGTCGGCTCGACTTCCCGCCACGAACCGCCTTCTCCCCCCGAGCTTCTGCTCCGCGGCCCGAGGTTTCAAAGCCGGTCTGCTCCTCCTCGGCCCGCCGTGGGATTTCCTGACACTCAGAGCGCTGGTTTTGCAGAGAGGAAATCCTGCCGCCCCCACCCACGACTCAGGGGAATCGTTGCTAACCGCAGATCGCCCTTGATATTCTAATGGCTGTCAAAATGATGGGCGGCTGTCAGCTTCCTGCTCTTGGCGCTAAATTAAAAAAAAAAAAAAAAAAAAAGCCCGTCTGATAGAATACGACCGGAATGTGGACTTCAAGTCCGACCCTTGCTGGGAGTCTTTGCAGAGGAAAGGATCTATATTTAACGGTAACCCCGGCGGAGGGTCACTGATGACGGCGCCGTCGGGAACACGGAACAGCGGCGGCGGGGAGGGGGAGCACAGGTCGGGGGTACAGGTTGTTGGTCCGGGAGAGGCGGGTTTGGAACGGCGGCATCGATCGGCGAAAGGCTGGCGCGCAGCCGGGATTCTGTTTCCCGCCGTCCAAACGAGGCCCGTGGACTCGCCGGCTGGGTTCGGTCCTGAACCGGCAGCTAATGACTTCCCCAGAGCAGGTCGGGGGTGATAAAGCGTCCTCCGTCTTCGGGATCCCCCCCCCTGGAAAGAAAGGTTCGACTCGACGGGTTTCTTATTTTTTCCGAGGCGTTCACAAGTCATCGTCGAGTCATCGGAACGCGTGAGCCCGATTTGGCGGCTAACGGGCGCCACGTCCGGAACGACCGCGAAAGAAAAGGCTGGCGTTGGTTTTAAAAGGAAAGGCTGTTCCAGTTCGTACTGGGGAATGGAGGTGAACTAGCAGGACCTCCTCGCAGGGGGTCCACCGGGACCAGGATCTAAGCTGCCATCTCAGGACCAGATGTTTCTCTCTCGCTCCTGGTACTCGGTGGTCGTCATCCCAACGCCACCCCCCAAAAAATAGGGTGTTTTTTGCCCCGGTTTCTGTTCTCTCAAGGCGTCAGCGCCACCATGAAGCCCGTCCTGCTCCTCCTCCTCCTGAGCCGGCCGTTTGTCCGCCGTGTTTTGCTTTCGGATAAATAAATCTCCGAAGCCGAGGGAAGGGTCGCCTCGGGTCCGGAGGCGGAAATCCCTTTCCTGCTTTGGCTCAGGAGCGCCGCAGAAGATCACAAGCGTGTCCGGCGCGAGCACACCCACGCCGCCGCGTCTTCTGAGAAGATGAAGATAAGGACGGCCGGGTGCTGCGTTAGCGTTAGCGTTAGCGTTAGCGGCGACGGTTCGCTCGGGTTTCCTCTCCAATCAGAGATGTAAATCTGTGTGTTTCTTGCCAAATCTCTGGCGCGGGACGCCGTCCGCCACTTTAACGGGTCGACGTCGTCATGGACGCCGCTCTCTAAGCCGCCCGGCTAAGAGGCTAAAGCCGGTCGGGCAAAACAAAGAGACGTCTCTTCGCCTGTCGGCGTTCGCCGTGATATTTATCGATGCTCTTTTTCCCGTCTTCATCTGTTCTGGCGACGCAGGATCTGCTTCTCGGCCCGGTCGACCCCGCGGAGGGACGAAGGCCGGACTTTCTCACTCAGCATTTTCCCCTCCTCCTTCCTCCGCAGGGGGCCGACAAAGAACGGAAAGGACCCGACGGCAAAACGGTCCTGGAGGCCGTGGAGGACGACTCCATCCGGGCTCTGCTCATGTGAGACGCGGCGGCGCGGGAGGCGGCCGGACGCGGGCGGCGGGCCGTAAAGACGGCGGCGCCGGACCCCGGACAGAAGACTGACTCACCCCGTTTCACCCCGATCGACCTCTGTCTTAACACTGCTTTTGTCTGTTCGCCGGGAGGAGGAGGGGTCACCTCACCTGAGCGGTGAACCTTCTCCTCCCTCCACCTCCAACCTAGCTTCTTCTTTTTTTTTTTTTTTTTTCCTCTCCCTCCCTCACCGAAGTTCCCGCGATAGGGTTCCTGACCTCTGACCTCTGTTTATAAGCCACTTAACGGAAAGACTCGATCACCCCCCCCCCCCCCCCTTTTAGGGACCAGGCTCCGGGAGGAAGGGAAGGGGGGGTTCGCTCTCACACCTGGAATCCTAAAGCACAGCTCTCCTTTCCAAAACAAAAATCAGCGCCGCCGATTCCGCTAAAACACACCCTTTCCACGCCGACTGTGTGTGTGTTTTCCAGGCTCCATTCCCGGTCTCCAGGACGGCGGGAAGCGGGCGGCGTGGCGTCTAAACCCTCCGGCGCCTGCGCTGTCGGCGGAGAGGCTCCGCCCCCTCGCCGTCTCCGCGCCCGGAAACGGCGGCGTCCCTTTATTCGGCCGGTTAGTGACCGGCTGACCTTCGGTGTACAGGGGTTAGAGCCCACCCTCCCTCTCCTCCGCCTTAGGTTTGGTTTGAGACGCCGCCTGTTTTTCGCTGCATGTCGAGGAAAAAAAAAGGAAAAAAAAAAGAAAAAAAAAAAAACACAAACAAAAAAATGAATAAATAAACGCCTCTGCTTTTTACGCTACCAAGTGGCGGCTACCGTCACACGTTTTTGTTTGAGTTGTGGACATTTCAAGGCTCTCGCTGACGTTGTCGTGACATAAAGTCTGTAAAAACAAAACAAACAAACAAAAAAAAAAAAAAAATCTGAATAAAAACGTCTACACAGTTTCTTTCCTGTCTTCTGCAGCTTCTGGAACCCTGGAGGTCCAAGAAGGTCCACCTCATTGACGACCTGTCAATCAATTAGCAAAACCACTGAGCTTTCAACGCAGCATGTTGAGATTAGCAGAGCATATCTAGTGTGTGTGTGTGTGTGTGTGTGTGTGTGTGTGTGTTACACACACATTTAATTGCCAAATAATGAGACGGCTCTGCTTATAGAAGATATCATCAAACTATGACTTATATATATTTACATACATACATCACCATCCTCTGGAAAATACCCAGAGTAAACTGTTGCCATGGAGACCAAAGGAGTGATGGTGTTTAATCCCTGGCAGATTGCAGGTTGTGTATCTGCTCTTAGACGAGGGGGAAATTGCGCGTCCCTCCTCTTGATGTATGATTCTTCCCGCCGCCGCTCTCACTCGCGTTGATCTTTTATAGAAAATAAAAATAAATAGAAATGGAGGGAACGCTTAGAAAGGAAGGCGACGTCTAAAATCATTTTCAGCCACGCTGGCGATGAATGAATGAACGCTAAGATCTTTCCAATCCCTTTTATTTTAATGCTGTATTTGATTTCACGTCAGGTGCTCCGTATCCTCCCCCGACCTTTCTAGAACACACAGGCGTCGCATCGGTTGGAAACATCTGGAGATCCCGGCCGGGAGGTGAAGGACGCGGTGGACGGAGGAGGCGGATCCGAATCCCGGTCAGGCGACGGACTCACGCTGACCTTCTGGGGTCGATGGTGACGCAGCAGCCGATGCATTTTCTTTTTATTTAAACAATTCAAGTTGATTCCGAAAGCTGATTGATGGGCGCCCCCCGGTGGCCGCTTCGCGCCAGGCCATTTTCTAGATTTTTTTTTTTATTCCCGAGCCTCTGGTGTTTGTGCCGTCTGCGGCGCCTCCGTGACGATCAACCGGCTCGGAACGGCGTTTAATGAAGTAGCAAATCCAAAACATTAGCATAATTAGCACAGCCTGCGGCGGACTCCCGCCCCGCCCCGACCAATCCGTTAATCGACTCCTCGCCGCCTACGTTCCCCGAGCTTGTGACCGATTCGTTGCCAATCCATAACTTATTTCCCGAGCCGGGTCGTGTGACCCGACGGCAGGCTGAGCGTGAAATCTGCTGTTAAATCAAAGGAGATCAGCGGGTCGAACAGTATTTTGATTAAAACACCTGGTTTTGGGTGGTTTTCAGCGGGTGGAGGGGCATCGGCGGGCAAATTCGACGGGTTCGATAGAGACGGCGCGCCGTCGGGCGAAACCGGCCATCGGATAAAGTATCGATCGTTGTCGTTACACATTATCGAAGGTTTGAACGCACAAAGTCCCAGTGGAATTTCCCTGCGGTGCTAACAGGAACATGCTAGCATGCTAGCATTGTATTACTTCCGCTGTTAAGATGAATAATATCAGTTTTTTTTTTTTGTTTGATTTAAGTTAACGCTGTCAGGCAGCAGATGGGATGGGAGGAGGATGACAGATGGTGCCGGAGTTCATCCTCTTTTCGCGAATGAATCACCTTTTTATTTCGGATTTTTAGCGCCGATGCAGCTGTCGGTTCGCAGGAAGGAGTCGGGGCTCTCCGTCCAACTCCTCCATCTTTTCAGAACAACTTGTGACTTCCAACGTCCAATCAGCTCCTCGCCAGCCCTCACGCTATCACCCATCTTGTTGTCATTAGCGACACCTGCGCGCATGCTAGGCCGACCGTTCCTCTTCCCACTCGCCACAATTTGTAAGTACTCAAATTTCGGGTTCCCAAATATCGGGTATCTTCTCCAAGATAGCGCTTTCCTCTAGCTGGTGTCCGAGAACTGTGGTTTGATTTCTGTCGTAATATTTGAACCCCTTCATACTGGTCGGACGGATTTGTCCGGAACGTGATCTGCAATGCCAAGTTGAGCGATTCTAGTCGCTCGCAGAGGTGAGGCGCGCATTTCTGAAGCAGTCTCTCAAAGGCAACCGCAGAAGTCAACCGTCGGCAAAGGCCAAACGGCGTGTACGGGCGAGGAAGACGCTCAAGAACGCCGCTCACCTGCGGTATGTCCGCTGGCAGCGATCAGTTACGAGGGTTCGTAAATAAGAGCCCGGCATCGCAGAAGATCGATGATCCAACAAAGAAGAGCGCTCACGGGATCTACCAATCGAACGGCTTCGCCACCCGCTGCCTTTAAATCTCCACCTTCCGCTCTCTTGACGCCTCCGGTTCCCGTTTCCATCAACATCTTTTGATTTTGTCTTTACCGACCGAACGTCCCTCCCAACGCGACCGACGCTTTTCTCGTCCCGACGCCTGTTTGGCGTCCGAAGCCCCGAGGCAGAGCGAGCGAGCGAAACAGCCTCCGGCCCGTCCGAGTATTGATTTACGTCCTGTCGCGTTGATGGCGGTGTGACATTTTGACGCCGGCGGCGATCAATGCGCTCCGTCTGGTGCCAAACGTGCGGCCTGTAATGGGGTGGCAGGAGCGAATGCGGCGGTGCAGCGGTAAACACCCCGGCGGCGCCCCGGGCTTCTGTCAAGAAGAAAAAAAAATTGGACTTTTGATATCTCCAGAAGCCCCTCGCCGTTTGCGAGCCTGCGAAGGGGTTCGGGCTCGGCGGCGATCCGAGTCCCGGCGACGACACGCCGCTTTCGGTGCGGCTTGGGAAAAATAACCGCTCTTCTCCTTTGTGACGGCAAATGACAAACAGGGAGCGTTTTCTCAGATCTCTGCGGTTTTCATGACACAACTTTGATGCCGCTCTCGCTCGCCGGTCGCTTTCCTTCCAGGTCTCGGGCTCTTTGCGCCGTCGACGGTTTACCGCGTCTGATCCCGCACATCCCATTAGGGATTAAATCTCTTAATCTGCTGCCCGAGTCTTCCCGGTAGAAGGTTCACCCAGAGTTCCCTTTTGGAAACGGAGGCGGTTGAAGTCGCCGAGGGGCAGAACGAAGGTCAGGGGCTCCTTCCTCGACTTGACCGCGGATCAAGCTAAATGCTAAATGGGCACCAGCCGGTTTTGATCCCCTCGTCTTGCAGAGATTGTCTTGAAATGTCCCCGAGTAAGGCAATGAATTTACGAGTATGGCGCCTTCAGGCGACCTCCCGCGCCACAATCTGATGGCACAAGTCTGGGCCGCACTTTCAGATGATCAGCAAAAGCTACCATGACCAGTAGTGCTAACAGTTACGTGGTTAGCTTACATAATACCTAAAAGAAATAGTGCGCGGTATTCAGGTAAAAGAGCTGTCCTGGCTTACGGAAGCACCTCGGTGGTCCTGAAAATGCTTTTGGGATCTGAAGGAAGGCTGAAACCCTGAGTTTTAAATTCCAGCACTTTGCTAACAAATTAGCCGTTTCCCGAGCCGCCTGGAGGTGGCCGCTGAGCGCTTTGGTAGCGGCCGCTAAATGTGTTTTCCTAGCTCCGCGCGAACCCGAGGGGAAAGACACCTGTCAGCCATTTTTCTCGCGCAGAAGCCGCGCCGTCCTCCTCTGGCCCGCGGCGGCGTGAAATCTTTTGTTTTTTGTTTGTTTTTTCATAAAGCATCGATCGGTTTCTTTTCTCACGGCGGTGTGTGGAGGGGTGATGGAAGGCGGCGGGTGGCTAATGGCGCGGGCGGCACTCGGGGCAAAGACGGAGTCCATTAGAGGACAGAGCCGACGTCCGGTTTGACGGATGTCGGGACGGCTCGCAACGCTCCGCTTCCGATTGGACGACCGTGTGTCTCCAGGGGGCGGGGCTTATCTACCTCCTTCACTTAAGTCGTGCCTCTTTGGGGTCTTAAAGAGGGGTTGGTGTTAATTAGCAGCGGGGAAAGAATAGCGTTCCTGAGGACCCGCAACATCTTGACCATTGATCACTGATGCTCTCCTTAATGCGACGGTTCCATCCAGGGCGGCGGCGGCGGCGGCGGCGACGGGACGCCCAGAGGGACTTAAACCCCCTTGATTGAGCGCAAATGACCAAAGTTTGGTCTAAATCCATCCGCAAGGGATTGACCGTCTCGGCCGCCATCTTTTCCTCCAATTAGTTTAATGCGGCCGGCCGCTGGAGGCTCCTCACCGTTGCAAACTCTGTTTTTATGCAGAAGTATTACTGAAGCGCAGGATAGGTACCCGGGATGGTGCGCCACTAATTATTACCACAACACACCGGGGAGCATTTTAAGGCCGTGTTTCAGGTAGTGAGCATCTTGTAAATACTTGTGATTGCAGTAAAAACGTAAACAATAGTAGAACAGCCCGGGAGAACTACGACTGTCCACTGTAGTGTCGTCAAAGAGGCAGTATTTCCTTCCGTGGTTTACGGGAAAGTAATAAAATACTCCCAAGATACTTACCAAAGTAGTCATACAACCATGATAATCAATGGTAACTTGATTTATTGAGGATTTAAATCTGATGTACCTCATAATTCTGCTCGTGTTGTCGGACGGTTCAGAGTTCTTGTTTCATACATTAACTTCTGTAACTATGAAGCTTTGAGACCGAAATGAGCTTTATTTTGGGAATACGGACAAACAGGAAGTGGATACAGCAGGAGTCGCCACTTCCTGTTGACCTTTATCAAAGAGAACTTCTCCTCACAGGGTATCTCCATCCTCCTGGAGACAGACGCCGGCAGAAGGGATGAGCCGTGGTTGATCCCTGCCGCCTCCAGCTCTTAGGATGATCTACGTCCGACACAACTTCACTCCGACTCTTCCCCGGCTCGCCATCTGGCTATTATCAAGCGGGAGGCGGCGCCGAGCAGCAGGCGTAGCAGCAGGCGTAGGTCCAGATATTTATTTGATTATTTGCGCGCCTCTGTTGGCCAGAGTGTGTCGTCTGGTTGATTTAATTACAAATCTAACCTTGTCCGTCTCAACGAGCTCCATCAGGAGACTTGATGTGGACGCGGTGATTGACGGCTTGGTGTCATGAGCGGTTTCCTTCCCTCTGAGAACATGGCGACGGTCACAGCAGGTGAACCTCTTGGAGCGGCAACTCTGGCTCCTCCGTCAGTGCCTTTCCCAAAGACTTGCAGAAAAATTGGACTGAAACCGCCTTGCCCGTGCACAAGAACATCTGTAGGGTTCGGAGGTCCCTGGTTCAAGGTGGAGGATTCCTCCAAAGGTGATCTGTTTTGGGACAGCTTGTGGAGGAGTACTAATTGGACAGAGCGGCAGTGGCCGAACAGCAGAAGGCAGCGTTAGCCGTGGATGTAGCAACAGAAGGCAGTGTTAGCGGTGGACATAGCAACAGAAGGCAGTGTTAGCGGTGGATGTAGCAACAGAAGGCAGCATTAGCGGTGGACCTAGCAACAGACGGCAGCGTTAGCAGTGGACCTAGCAACAGAAGGCAGCGTTAGTGTTGGACATAGCAACAGAAGGGAGCATTAGTGGTGGATGCTGCAACAGGAGGGAGTGTTAGCAGTGGACATAGCAACAGAAGGCAGCATTAGCAGTGGATGCAGCAACAGAAGGCAGCGTTAGTAGTGGATGTAGCAACAGAAGGCAGCGTTAGCAGTGGACCTAGCAACAGAAGGAAGCATTAGTGGTGGATGTTGCAACAGGAGGGAGTGTTAGCAGTGGATGTAGCAACAGAAGGCAGCATTAGCGGTGAGCCTAGCAATAGAAGGGAGCGTTAGCGGTGGATGTAGCAACAGAAGGCAGCGTTAGCGGTGGACCTAGCAACAGAAGGCAGCGTTAGTGTTGGACATAGCAACAGAAGGGAGTGTTAGCGGTGGATGTAGCAACAGAAGGTAGCGTTAGCGGTGGACCTAGCAACAGAAGGCAGCATTAGCAGTGGATGCAACAACAGAAGGCAGCGTTAGTAGTGGATGTAGCAACAGAAGGCAGCGTTAGCGGTGGACCTAGCAACAGAAGGGAGCATTAGTGGTGGATTTTGCAACAGGAGGGAGTGTTAGCAGTGGATGTAGCAACAGAAGGCATTATTAGCGGTGAACCTAGCAATAGAAGGGAGCGTTAGTGGTGGATGTAGCAACAGAAGGCAGCGTTAGCGGTGGACCTAGCAACAGACGGCAGCATTAGCGGTGGACCTAGCAATAGAAGGGAGTGTTAGCGGTGGATGTAGCAACAGAAGGCAGCGTTAGCGGTAGACCTAGCAACAGAAGGCAGCGTTAGCAGTGGACCTAGCAACAAAAGGGAGCGTTAGCGGTGGACCTAGCAACAGAAGGCAGCTTTAGCAGTGGATGCAGCCGTCCCATTTGACAAAAACATCAGGAAGAAGGAGTCAACAGGGGTCAACAGGCTAAGAGGAAGCTAATCAGCTAACAGAAGGATGCGTTGGGCAACACGATGGGCATATTTCTCCCCCAACGTCGCCTCACTCCTGCCTCCCTCTCTGTTTTGAGTCAACGCTGTCGTGAATAATTAAACAAATCGTATCTCTACAAATATTGCCGCCGAACAACAACAACAACAACAACAACAACACTCACCAGGAGCTATTATTCCTATTTGTCTTTTCCGTGTATCGCATGAGCCGGTCCTGGAGGGGTTGTGGGGGGCGGAGGGGGGGAAATAATGGGGTTTATATTTTCCGGGGCTGATTATTTTGTGGTCTAGCGGCTCGGCAGAATTGTCGGAGTAAATAAATTCCATTATATTCGCTAAATACCGCCAGTGGCCATGAAAACAACTGAGGGTCCTTTTTTTTCCCCCCCGATGAACGGTATCATGGCGTATCCTGCATGCGTTAATTACAGCGGAGCGGCGGCGGGGATTACTCCGCCGCCGTGAACGGGTCGTCCGCAGGTGATTCGTTCTTTCGGCTGCACGGTCGAGAGATGCTGTTAAAGCCGCCCCGTCGGCGTCCGATCAGTCCATTACCGTGACGGCGCCAAACTGTAGGGGCATAAAATTCAAATTAGTGAATGCGACGGAACGCCGCCGCGTGGGTGTCACCATGGTAACCAACGGCGGAAAGACCCGGCGTTCACGTTGACCGGCTAGTGTCACGAGAGCCACGGTTCGGAGGGTAAACAAACCGACGATCGAGGCGGCTAGCGGTTCTTCCCTCCATTTTTGTAGTCCAGTTCGGCTTTTTAACGCACCCGTCATCTTCTCTCGCTTTCGTTAGCTTTTAGCGACACATGTTAGCAGTCGGAACACACCTCAGAGATTCATCTCAAAGATTCAAACATGCTTGATTGACAGCGGATGAATCTGGGTCTTGACCGTCCCCCAAATAACCCAACTGGGAGCCCAGCTTCAATTAGCATCTCGTGCTCCGTTAGCTTTCGCCGCCCACGGAGTGACGGCTTTGCTAATCATATCGTCAAAAGCATTAGCGAGGGCGAATAATAGGCAGCGGCGAACGCGTGAGTCGTAATTACGAGTCTTTGTGAGAAGATGTGAAGGTGGAGGGTGACGGTGGAGACCCTTCAGATCCTTCCTGTGCAAAAACACACCCTTGTGTGTGTGTGTGTGTGTGTGTGTGTGTGTCAGGATCCCTTGTTTTGAATTGTTTTTACCCTGACACACTATGTGGACAGGCCTTCCTGGAGTCAGAAAAGGGGCGGAGCCTGGAGGAGGCGGTGGTGCGGTTGGAGGTGGATGATGGAATAAGTGATGTGGAGGTGGGAGGCGTATGAGGTGAGGAGACACCTGGAAGGCAGGTGTTTCCTCACGGCACAAAGCCCCGTGAACGTGATGGCGGGGGGAGAAAAATCCAGCTTCAGAGGTTTGTTTTGGAGGATTCTGATTGGACGAATTCCAGCGTTGTGTTTCTTCATTGGTTCGTCGTGCGGCCATGGCGCGGGCGGCGATTGATGTCAGAATCGAGGGAAACGAGGAGATAAAGAAGTTCTGAGGCTTCAAGGATGTGCACTTTGCAGAGAAGGGGGAGGGGCATAGAGGGGGGAGGCGGAGCCTAACATGGTTACGGTTAGCCGTCAATCACAAAGACCGCCGTTGGATGGAGAGCAAGAAGCGTGGAACCTCCTCTTCTGCAGGACGCGACCTTCTGGACGGGACCACGGCTGAGCAGAGCGGTGAAATGAGGCTTCGTGGTGTGTGTGTGTGAGTGTGTGTGAGTGTGTGTGTGTGCAAACTTTACATGGATGTGGCTAATGAGAGGAAAGAGCAGCTCTGGCAGTAAACAAGGAAGTAGAGAGGAAGGCCTGCGGACGCTCGACGGAGACGAGCCGATGACCCGCGGTTTGCATCGCTGATTACGGTGCACGCTCCTGCCGTGCACGCTATCACGTGCACGCCCATCCGTGCAGGCACTTGCGAAAGTTTTTGCTTATTTCGCAAAAACGTGAGCTCCATGTCGTCGTGTGTGTGTGTCTGTGTGTGCTCCCTCAATGCAAAGTCTGGAGTTTAATTATAATCTGTGTGTGTGTGTGTGTGTGTGTGTGTGTGTGTCAGGTCCACTCATCACGTCAAACGTGATCAGCGCATTCCTTCAAGCGGTCATCAAATTAACAACCGCTCAGCGGCGGTGGCGGCCATGTTGTGAGGTTGTTTCTTTATCACGCCACTGTAGCGCCTTAAGTGGGCGGGGCTTGTCGTAGCACGCCGGCAGCGAATGAGCAGCTTTGCTAACGTAGCACGCCGCTCGTGGACGCCACCTTCTGGACGAGGAGTCTCGAGCCAGCAGACAAATGGAGCGCCAGATCTCAGAAATGTTTGGAAGCCGCCATGTTTTTCATTGGTTTGTGTTCTCATGACTTCCGTCTTGGATTGGTCCAATCAGCTCCCTGCTTCCTGTCACATGACCGCCTGTGTGTCTTCTTCCGCCACGATCGGCTGTTTTTTCGTGAGATAAACATCCGCCTCGCCGGATTCGACAGATCAAACCCGCCCTTTGGCCGTGTTATTCGAGATAAGCCGTTCTCATATTGGATAAACGTTTTATGGCGCGCCGTCACTCAATTAAAGGTTATAACCTCGTCATTAAACGCCAGTCGGAGCGTTGTAAACACACGTCGTCCCAAAATGACATTTCAACTATCGACCTTTGGCGAAGCCGCGACCTCTGGTTTGTTTTTTAAAACTCCCTAGCAGGCAGCGTGGAGGGCAAACTTCCCCCTGGTGCAAACCCACCCCTCCAGAGCAGGTAACGCAGAGTTTGCCCTCCGCGGGGTAATAAATCCCGACCGTCACTGTAATGAGACAGGTGGCCGAGTCGGACCGTAGCGCTAGCTGTCGCCTCCGCGGCGGATCAGCCAGACAAAGACTTATTTTGGGGAAAGCAGGGCGGAGGAGGAGGAGGTGGTGGGTTGAGACACCCATCAGGGCCAATCATGATAATGGAAGCTGTCCAAGAAATGCAAACCTCCTCCTCGTCTGGGTGTAATTGTTCTCGGCGGAGGTGTGATGGACAGTCGGGGTAATTATTCAGCCGGAGGTGTGATGACGGGGCATTGTTGCGCGGCCCTTCACACACACACACACACACACACACTTGTGCGCGGCAATCCGCGGAGCGGTCGTGATGCACGCCTCGCTTCTTTTGAGCCACTCCTTTTGTGATTCTTTCACGCCGCCGCCAGTTTTTCTCATCGGACTTGTATTTAATTATTACCCTGCGACATTTTTCCCTCGCTCCCCCTTCAAACACACACGTTTAATCCGTTACCTTCATGAGTGTTTTTTTTTTTTCTTTGAATTACAGGGGATTTTAAGTCCATCCAAATTCTGCGGTAGCCCAACACCCTGCAGTACCGCCGGTCGCCTGCAGGGGGCGCCGTTGCTTGGAGACCGTTCACGTCTTTGAACCCGACCCCCTCGGCCAGAAGAAAATCTGAAAAAAGAAAGCTGCAGATGTGTGTGTGTGTGTGTGTGTGAGAAAGCCTTTTGCATATCTGAGGCGTTCCGGTGGATTTCTGAGCGTGGAGGCGCTGGAAGCGAGAGGACGGCGGCGGCGGCGGCGCCACCTGCCTCGAACCCGTGCGACCCCTTTGATCTCCACCATGCGGCTGGATTGGCCGATCCTGGCGGGATTCAATTTCCACCGGATTTGTGCGGCGTAAACAAAAGGGGGCGGCGACGGCAACCACCATGTGATCGGAGAAGCGTGGTTTCGTCGCCCCCTATTGGCTGATTTCGCCGCTTTTTTTTCCACGCCGTTTTTATGAACGGTCGAATGAGTTTACACTCCACGCCGTGAAGTCGAAGGGGGCGGGGCCTCCGAGGCGTCTTCCCCGCTCGCCGGATGAACTTCCGCCTCAGAAGATTCAGGAAAAGTCATTCGACCGTTCATTCTCGGCTGTGATTGGCCAGGAGGCGGGGCTTACCCTGGACCGATCGCCTGTCAATCAAAGGCCCAAATGCAAAGACACACAGTCGTTCATTCATACGTCAGATACAGGTTTCCGGACTCCGCTGGACCTCCTGCATGTGTTTGGAGGAACCAGGAGAACCTTGAGGAACCCCTGGGGTTCAGGGGTCAGAGGTCATCCTGCAGCTCGACAGTCCGGGAGTCAGTCGGTAGCCGAGACGGGAGTCCGGCCAAGACGCCGGTCGCTCTCCGAGTCCTGATTACTTTCAGATGAGAGCCCGGGCAACAGAGAGGAGAACACACACACACACACACACACACACACACACACACACACACACACACACACAGGAAGAGAGAAAAAAACAAAGAAAAAGAGAAAGAGGAGGTGACAGAAAGACAAGGCGAGTGAAAGGATGAGCCTCTGACTTTCGTCCCCGGAGAGGGAGAGAGAAGATCAACATGACCTGGGCTCCGCTGCTCCTCACCTACCTGTCCGTCCACCTGGCGGCCGCCCAGCATCACCGGAGAGGTGAGCAAACACACACACACACACACACACACACACACATATGCTCGTCGTTCTATTAGATGATTGTCTCCTGGAAAAAAGAAGCGTAGAACCCGCTCCCGGATTCCAGCCGCTGAGGAATTTCCTTTCTGGATTCCCGGCGGAGATGTTTGGAGATGTTTGGAGATGCTCGGCGTCGGAGGACGGACGGCGTCTTTGTCTCGCCGCTCTATCTGAGATCCGCTCAGCACGGGTTCTCCGGGCCGCCCCTCGTTGAATCCTCAATGTTGGTGTTTTTCTCCTCGCCGGTGGATTTATCGAGGCTTTCTGGTCCACGTTGGAAACGCCGTGTCGCCTCTGAGCCCCCTAGTGGCCGCAGGCGGAAGTGCAGCTTAAGTTCACCCAGAACGTACCGCGGGATAGTTGGAGATCGTTCATGTATTCATCCATTCTCTCTGATGCTAACCCTGCACTTAGAATCGTGGTCGAGGGGGGCGGAGCCTGTCTCAGCCGCCATCGGACGAGAGGCGGTTCCATCCCGGTCGGAGACGTTCAACCATTCACCTTCTCATTCACGCGTCCGGACAACGTGGGGTCTCCGATGAAGCTCCTGCATGTGTCGGAACCCTGAGGAACCCCACGCAGACACCGGGAGAACGTGGTGACTCGACCTTCTCGCTGCGCTAACCGGCGCGCTAACGCGCCGCTCGATATGCGTGATGAATAAATTTGTCCCGGGTGAAAACTGTGAGGGATGAATGTGTGGATCTTCAGCTGGTTGGTGTCCAAGCAGAGGAAAATACAGTTTGAGTTTGAAGAGCTAATACGTCGCTATCACGTCTTTACAAGATGGCGTCCATTTTGTTTATTTTGCCCAGGAGAGCCATTCAGGCCACGCTAATCTACGTACCTTTGTCGTTTCCTCGCGAGCAGTTAGCGACATGCTAGCGGGGTGCTAGCACGGGGTTAGCAGGGGAGGCTAATGGGGTCTGAGCCTGAATCCTGATTGTTTGGCGCGCCGGAGGAGGGAGGTGAAGCATGAGCGTCGGGGAATGCTAAGCTAAGCTAAGCTCATGGCATCCTCCCTTTAAAAAAATGAACCGTCTCGGGTTCAATCGTTGTTTGTTTTCCAGCGTTTCTGAAGAACCAAATCCGTTTTTCCGCCCGGCGACCGGACAGTTAGCCTGTGACGCCACATCAAATGAAACACGGTGCTGATTCGCGGCGGTTGGCACACGGTAACCATGGTTACTGATATTGAAACCGGGAAAAAAAAAGAAGAGCTTTTCGGAACCAGATGCGATGGGACAATTGGCCGGACCGAAGTCCACTAGGAACCGGCGCCAGCTGCCTCTGAAGGTGCTTCCCGCCGCTAAACTAGAACCAGAGGGGAATCTGGGGATCTGGCCTGGAGTCAAACGTCTGACTCTCCTCGCCGCCAGATGGATTCCTGCGCGACCGCGGGATTTTGTCAAATCCGGCTTCCTCGCACGTTTAAGAAGCGTGGTCGTTTGAACGAACCGCAGTGTTTTCATCAGCTGCGCCCGCCCCTCCACCGGTCATAAAAACATTATTTTCAGAGTCAATGTTAGTTCAGGAAGCCGTCGGCGAATAAAACTTTCAGATCCACATTATCCACCAGCTTTTGGGCCGCGGGCGCAGTTTAAACTTTTAAGGTGGAGGGCTGGCAGCAAGAAAGCGGAGCGCGCGGTTTAATTTCGCTAAGCTGAGCCGGAGAACAATCGGCTCCCCGCTAACGGTCGCCCCGCAGATGGAGGGATGAAAACAGCGGCGCCGCTCGCCGCGGGAAACGAACTCTGTCGTTTACGGACTTTACGGCTCCTCGCGGCCCCTCGGGTTCGGAGCTTTAGCGACGGCTAGCAGCTGGTCAACGGTTCCTTTCGGCGCCAAACCGTGAATTGTGTCGACTCGGATCCGTCCGAGGGACGCGCCGCCTCCCGTCCGGCGATGGGGGGAACGAACAGGACCGGGTGAGATCTACCCTCCGTCCAGCAGCGGTCTGGACCCCTTTAGGAGCTCCTCGTTTGGACTCCCTGTATTGTTAGCTAGCACTGGAGACACCATGAGATACCGCCATCAAGAATCCCCAGGAGTTCCCCTGAATGCAGGAAGCTCAACTGCATTCTCCCGATAAAGCGGCTCAGGTGGAACTTCCTGGATCGCTTCCCGAGCTCCTCCTAGCTTGACAACTTCAGCTCGTGATTCATACGTGATGGTTCAATGCAGAGGTCCGAGTGCGACGAAACAGAGGGCCTCCAGTTTTTGTCTTCGGGAAAAAAAGAAAAATCGTCCGGTATTTAACTTGGAGGGACAGATTGCGCTCTGGGTTCAAACTGGACAAGGAGAAGGCAAGGCTGAAGTTGGGAGTTGTCTTTCCACGAGGCCACAGGGAGTTTGAATATGTTTTTGGAGCTATGGAGATTCTTGGGAGTCCTATGGAGGCGTCTCCAAACAAGGACAGCAACGGTTCGGAACAATCCTCGGCTGAGTCAGTCGTTATTTTTGGGTGATATTATTGCTGTTGTCATAAGAGATGAAGATGTCGAGGTTCCTCTGTGGGAGGGAGGAGGACGGAGCCGATCGGGAAGATGGAGATGAAGTCAGAGGTGGTTTTGGGCGGATGGTGAAGATCTGGGAGGGAGGAGGTCTGGAGGTGTTTGGCCGTGGCGACCCCTGAAGGGAGCAGCTCAAGGAAAACTAAGAATGCTGATGTGATCATGTCCCCTTTTGTAAAATGAAGTGTTACTATCCCAAAATATCCCCCAGAAAACTTCTTCTTCCTCTTCCTCCCTTAGCGCCCGCCACCTTTCCCTTGCTTTTTCTCTTTTTCCACAGAGCCTCCCTTGTTCCGAGCGCCGAATCCAAATTGCTTTAATCGCAGTTTTCGCGCGTCCGAGTCGCGCATCCCCGTCCAGCGCGTTGGTGCCGCCGGCCAAGCCCTTTACAACCTCGCACAAAACAACTGTCTTTTCCATCATTGTCCTTTGTAGCTTTCCCGGCGACAGATGGCCTGTTTCCTTGTGTCTACAGCAGCGCCGCTCCGAGCCTGTTAGCGTTAACCAGCCATCACATTTTCATTCCAAGCTGCCTTTGCGGCGGCTGGAAATTTGAAAAAAAAAAAAAAAAAAAAACATGCCAGAAGGACTTCTCTTGTACCGCAAAGAAATGTAGACAATTTATATGTAAATGACAGATTATTAATTTTAAATGTAAATCGGCTTCGTGCCGGCCTCCGAGGTTTCCGCTCCGCTCCGTCTTTTCGAGCCGTTAGCGGCGCGAACGCCCGTACGTGGTGCCGTTAGCTTAGCCGGCGCTAAAGTTGGTAGCGGGGGAGCTCCTGCGTTGCCGAGCTGAAGAACCCGCACAGCCTTGAAAAAAGGGGGTGTGCTCGGGAAGTCGAAACAAACTTTGAGTTAGTTGTTGGGTAGTTCTCACTGCGGTTGGGCTACCGTAGATTTTAAGGCGAGGTAGCCTAGCAAGAAGTGAGCAGGGGTTCACTGGACACACCTGCACAAAGGAGTTCCTCTGAAATATCTCATGCTATGTGACTTTTTCCAGCGCTTTCCATCCAATTTTGTGCTGGAATGAGGAAAAAACATACAAAAACGGATGCCACGACTGCCCTTTGAACCATCTGAAGAAATTCAGATGGTTCAAGGTGTACTCTCTTTCCAGAAGCCTGTTCCCTGAATCAGGACTTCTTGGATTCTTCATCCTCCATTTCCCCCCTTCAGGAATCCGTGTTTGTGGCGTTCGCTCTGACATCTGGAAACAGAAAGGCGAAATCGGCCACGGGCCGTGGACTCGTGCTGCAGGTACTTCAAAGTACCACAGATATATCTGTTGAAGATGAGGCGAGAGGGGTCGTAAAGTTATCGTATTTCTTTCTTTTGGGCCGCTCCCTTCACAGCCAATCATCTCCCTTCGTCCAACTCTTTCTGCTGCCTCCTCTTCTTTAACTAACTTTCTGTCCTCTTTCACCATAAACCTTCTCTTTGAGGTTCCTTTTTGGGGTTCTTCTCCATCCCCCCTCTGTCCATGTCCAAAGCATCTCAGTGTGACTTGATCTCCAGAACATCTCCCATGTGGTGTCCCTCTGATGGACTCCTTCCTGATCCTCCCCGTCCTTCTCGCTCCCAAAGAAGAACCTCCACATCTTCATCTCTGCTGCCTCCTGTCTTCTCCTTAGTCTACCTTTCCTTTTATTCTGGCTGATCATTTTCTTATCGCGCACTTTTGTACCTTTGCATAAAAAAACAAAACGAAAATAACCCCGAGCAGAAGCGGGGAAGCCGTTGGCCCAAAAGGAAACAGCTGCTGCTGCTGCGGCTCCATCCAGATCTGCAAACCTTTGAGGGCCAATAAATTAAACTTTATTGTCGCAGTAAATCACCGTTTGTGGGCTGCCGGTTGAGCGCCGCGCTCGCCCACAATCAGCAAGTGGAGTATTCACGGTGGGGGAACGGGTGGAATCCGAATCCGGGACGATCGGCTGGTCCGTGAAAGAGACGGGAAGTCGGCCGTGCGGGGAGCAGGACATGTAGCCTCGCTATGCTACGTGGCCGAGTGGTCCGAGGACTCGCAATTGCAACTAGTCTTGCTAGTCTCGGGAAACTAGTCGGGGAAACTCACAGGACGCTCACTTCATGCCGAGAAAGTCGTCTCGGCGTCTCTCGCCGCGAAATTATTCAAAATTCCGACTTGTCGTTGGGCGAGGGACCAACATCGGCGACATATCTTTTAGCGACTTTTGGATGGAGCTGCTCTGGATCCTTCCTTAACCTCCCTGTATTTAGACCTCACCAAAGGCTTCCTGCCACCAGAGGGAATATCCGCTAGCTAACGCAAAGGGATATTATGCAAAACACCAAAACAAAATAAAAAAATACCGTGTTGTCAGATCAAACAACCAACTCCGTGCAAAAAAAAAAAAGCTTTGAACATCTGATTTCATGAAAATGTTAGAAGTGCGTGTCGCCTTTTTCGGAACCCCCCTGACGCACCGTTTAGCTTAGCGCGATGAAAACGAAGTCGCTCCCGACAGTTCTGACTTATCAAGTGAGTCACAAAGTGTTATGAAAAAGCCGGATTAGCATCGTTAGCATCACAAAAGAGACACGGGTCAGGATCTGGAACCAGAACAGAGCCCTCGGTGTTTATTTTCTGTCGGGAAAACATTCATGAGCGTGATTTTTTCTTTCTTTTTTGAAACCTCTCCATATGATGTCCACATCGTGCGACGTCCTCCGACACGAGGCGCGGCGTGACTCGCAAAGACGGAGCATCTGGGGTCCACAGCCGGAGCCGGATTCCACACGGCTTGCATCACATTCCGGCGTCGGACCTTATGTTTTTCATTCCCAGTCCGACCCGCCCGAATACGTGGCGCTCCATGTCTGATTTCTGGCGGGCGAGCGGTGCTGTTTTTCTTTCCCCCCCCGATTCAATTCCCCTCTCCTTGTGTCTCGCAGCTCTTTACCCGTCGGCGTACAGGATAAAGCGAGAGACGCCTTCGCTGGTCGACCCCTCCTTCCAACGCTCGGTGGAAGACGTGAACCTGCTCTTCGAGGTCAGTTCGGGCCCCGATGCGCCCAAGAGGGTTCTTGTCCGACAAAACGGACCTATCCGAGGCCTTTTCCTGAACTCGCTGCCGCCCTGCGACTGATTACACAAATGTGAGGAATGTGTTTACCCGAACGCACCGAAGACGCCTCTATTTATAGCCCTCCGGGGGTTTTGAGCTGACTTTGCAAATTCGCCGAGCGTCTGGCCGAGGAGTGGGCGGGCACCGGTATGTTTGGCGGGAAACGTTTTCAGATGTAATAACAAGCTGACACCCGTTGTAGGTGCAACATCTGGAGGACGGTAACAAGCCTCCAAGTTCAATAGAAGCTGAAGAGGAGAAACAAAACTTCTCCTCTGCTGTTCATGTCCAGGAAAGACTTCGGAAGGTCAGTTTGCAGATATTTAGAAGTAGCATGAGGAAGAAGTGTTTCAAGTACTTGGGATCAACGGTCCAGAAAATAGCAGAGTGTGGGAAAGAGGTAGAGAAACAAGCAAGTTGGAACGGGTGGAGAAAAGTTCCAGGGGTACAAAGAGATAGAAGACGATCGGCAAGAAGGAAAGTGGCATCAGGAGAAGAATCTATCAATTCATTCATTCATTATCTATGCTTTTATCCTGCACTCAGGGTTGTGGCGCCTAAACCAGCTGTCATTTGCCCAGATCCAGGAACGATCCAGGAACAGATCCAGGAACACCCCCCAGTCCATCACAGGGCCTCATATAGAGACATACAAGTATCGCTCTCATTCACACGCCAGTGTTCACTCCCTCTTTCACACATCTGGACATTGAGGGCCTCCAATAAACCTCCTGCATGTTTGTGGACGGTGGGAGGAATCTGAAGAACCCTGAGAAACCCCACGCAGATGCGATGGGAACATGGAGACTCCACACAGAAGTGTCCTGTGGGAATCAACCGGGGACCTGCTGACTGAAAGGTGGCGGCGCTAATAATCGCGCCACGAGCTGCCCCAAAATGAATTTGAAGATAGGTTATCAAAGAGCGTGGAGGTTCCTCAGTCCCTCTCAGGGCCTCGTATCGAGACATACAAGTATCGCTCTCGTTAAACGTCATGTTCACTCCCTTTGGTACAAAAGGTACAACATCCGACATGTGGTCCAAGCAGGAGTTGGCTTGTCGTCCATTCCGCTTCTGCAGCTTCCCAAGACAAAATTTGACAAAGCCGTCACGGTTGATCCCTGTCTTGCAGATCCTGCTGACCGGGATGCAGATCGAGGGCAGGGGTCGCGGCATGCTGATCCCTGACGCAGAGCTGGCGTCCCTGAGGTGCGCGAAGAAGCTGGAGGTCATCTGCGACGACGTCCTGCCAAAGAAACTCTCGGAAATCCGCCGTCTGACGGCCGAGCTCGGGAGGCATCGGAAACCCCTGAGCCCTCGGGACTTCGAGCGGACGGTGCTCACCCTTGTGTACATCGCCCAAAAGCTAGCGGGCGTCACCGACCGGCAAAAGAGGGCGGCCTGGAGGGACTCCATGATCGAGGTCTTCAAGGCCATTCAGAAGGACCTCAGTCCTAAATGAAGAAGATTTACGGGCGACGACTCGGTGAAGACGGCTCTCTGGACAACTTTAAATGATTTCGAATCAACGGGAAGGACGGTCCTCCGCGCTTTCTTCCATATACCCGACTATTAGCATGTATTTTTTTTCATAAGTGTTGTATAAAAACAAGAAAGGACGCGCAGTTGGAACCAATTCATCATTGCAAAGAGGCAGCGGCGGCATTATTTCCCAAGGATTTAATTTGTGTTTTGTTTTTGTTTGCGTTGTGGTGACTTTGTTGACAATGATTTATTTTAAGTCTCAGCCCAATATCCCTGCGTCCCCCCGTGCAAAGCATTGTAGGTGGAAAAAAGCCTTCTTAAAACCACAGAAGACGGTGAAAATGATAGTGTACAGCCGCGCCTTTAAAACCATACGTACCCCCTTCAGTATCAGGGCTTTACTTTGTTTGAATAAATATCCGTACCCTGAAAGCCTGGCGTGGGATGGATCCATCCAGGAAGTGTCAGAGCACCTCTGCAAGCGCCAAAGTGCAAAGTAAAGCCCAAATGTCTCTTAACTTGATTAATCCTCGGCGTGTTTACGGCGTGTGGCCACGAAATCCAGCCCAGCAGAGACTTGGACGGCAGCGAAGGCGGCGCCGAGACAGCTGGTATTGATCTGCAGATCGTCTGCCGGCGGATTACGGACGACTGTCGCGGCCCCGGTGGTGTTGCCTGGGTGGAGTCTGACGTCGCGTTCGTCGTCATCGGGGAAGGGGTCGCCGTCCAATCAGCCGCTTCAAGTGACAGCACATTTCGGAGCGCGGAACCGAACGCGAGGGGAGGTTTAACAATCGTCGTAGATGTATTTATAGAGTTCTTTTTAGGTGATTTCCATCTGGTGCCCAAGAGTAAAACAGAGATGGAGTTAAAACCGCACATTCCCGTCAGGGGATTTGACCGGAGAGGCCGCCGATCGATCCCCTACGGGTTTTGGACTTTGGGAGGAAACCGGAGAACCTGGAGGAACCCCATGCAGACAGGAACATGGAGACCACATGAAGAAAAGGCCTTCTGAAAAGGCCACTCTGAGAACAAGTGGTGCATTGATTCAGTGGCCACGTGGGAGTCTGGGTTTGTTTCCCGGCCAGTGCAACACACCTTTGGGCGCCGGTGGTAGCGCAATCATCATTAAGTGGTTCTTCAGCTTTGCGACACAGGTTCAACAGATCAGGCCTGATGAGTTGAAGAGGCAGACAGTTCCAAAGAGTTGGTGCACCAGAAGGCCTCTTGTCAATGGCCTCTTTCAGACCTCAGGGATACTAAAGTCTAGATCCCTGAGGGAACAGTGCCCATCCAGCCATGTTTGACTTCACAGAGTCAGATAGATGAGATGGTGCAATGTTGTTGACTTCTTTATAGGTGAGGAGCAACACCCTAAAGTCGGCTCAGGAAGCCAGCGGGATTTGAGAGGCCAGCACCGCCGTCACCCGTACAAAATGGCATCTCAGAACATGAGCTGCTGCTGTTCTGAACAACCCGCAGGCCCCGGGCACTCTTTTGGACACTTCATCTTCAAATCATACTGCAGCGATGTCACCACGGGTATTTCCATTTTGAGGCTGAGTGGAACCACCCTGAAGTACCTGCAAGAACCTGTACTTGACCAAATGAGTGTCCAGCTTCATGAGAAACACCACCCTTTTACTTGTTTGTGCATTCCTGCGGGTCTGTCTAGTTTTTCGTCCATCGACCACTCGCCTCTCTTTGGTTGCCCCGCAAATCTTCCCCACCTTGAGGGGTCACCTCACGGTGGTACAGAGGGGCACCATACCCAAGTTGGTGAACATTGAGATGCTCATTTTAGGAAGAGACTGCAAGGGAGTCTTAAGTAGCCAAATGATACGTCATCAGAGAGGGGGGACATGCCAACCAGATGGTGTGACAAATGTGTCTTGGTTTGCTTGAGGCAACACCGGTCATTGTTTACTGTGACGCGAGCATACATAAAGCGGTACATCTCGTTAGATCGCTAGCTGCTAGTGATCGTCTTGTAGTCTGATCAAACAAACCCAAACCTGCGGCTCATTGTGGTAACGACTCACATGACCGTCTCGGGGGTTAAACACCTGAAACTACCGACCTTCTGTAAGAACAGATGATCCACGGGGACGGAAGGCGACGCTTCTTCAAAACGGGAAGTCCAGCTGACATGGTAGGGTTTATTTGCAAGTAACACACACACACACACACACACACACCATGTTTTACGAACGATTCTAGTCAGGGAGACGGCATTTTGAAGCATACCGTCCATTGCGATGTCGGTCAAAGCAGTTGTCTTGTTGGAGACGTCGACCTCCAGATAATCCGATGGCTCGGTTGGTAATCGTGTTTCTGCGTTCATGTTGTTGCGCAGTTGATCCCTCTGATGAGAGGGTCAAAATCAAACAAAGGCAACAAATCCTCGGCGACAAGACGTGTTTTGTCCTGAGACGAAGGGTCTGCTTGCTAAACAGGTCTTAGTTCGGCGCGATAGACGCTCCCACAGACCGGGTCGACGACCTACATACGTTTAATTGTCTTTTTGCCGTGACATTGTGGCTTCTGAGAGACATTTTATTAAAGCTGAAGGAATACAATAGTCTGATCTTGACTCCTGACCTCTTTCTCCAGGCAGATGTTGCAGATTTGCGACAGCCAAATATCAGATTTTTCCTGCAACTGCAACTTAATTTGAGCCTGAGAGGGTTAAATGTTTTTGACGTCGTCACATTGGTGTGTCAGTAGTTGCCGCCCGGGATCGATTCTTAGGATCGGTGATTTTCACGGCTCCGTGTTCTTACTGGAGACCCTGAATTGTCCAGACGTGTGAATGAGGGGGTGAAGACTTGTATGTCTCTATGTATGGACCTGTGATGGATCCAGGATGAACCTCGCCTCTCGCCATATCACAGTTGGGAAAGACTCACGCCCGGCCATCCTGACCGCAGGAGGTGCCGTATCAATAATGAACGTATCTTCTTGTCTGCGGAGGTTCTCAGTCATCCAGATCACGGTGAATTCTCGTCGAAATCTTCTCGTCTCTGCAACCGGACTTGAGCTGAAATGAACTTAAGAAGATCAGAAGAAGTTCAGAGCTGAAGAAGCTCCTCTGATGAGGGTGGAAACTCAAGTCCGGTTGCCAAGAAGATTTTGACAAGAATGAATCTTCCTCTTTTCTTTTCGGCTTTTCCCTTCAGGGGACGCCACGGTGAATCAACCCTCTCCCTCTAACCCTATTCTCTGGATCCTCCTCTATTGTCCATCTACCATTCTGGTGCTACCCACTGACATTTGCAGTAAAATACACAAAAAAACCCTCTACTGCTGCTCTTCCATGGCGTCAAATATCAGTCTGTATCTGCGTGCACTTAATACTTCATAACTCATAGTTAAATGTTCATGTTTAATGTGACAGTGCACATTACTGCTAATTTGCACTTGATTACTATCAATGTACTATTAATTTCATCACACGACATCCATAAATTGGCCTTTGGTCTTCTTCTAGACCTCCTGCCTGGCACTTCCACCTTCTACCCAGATCTTCACCGTGGTTTGGACATGAACAGATGAGAGTTCATGTCCAAACCATCTCAGTCATCACTTTGTCTTGGTCATACATGTCCTGCACCCCTGTGACAAATTGCTCTTCTTCTTTGGTCTTTTCCCTTCAGTTGCCACATACGGCCTCATTTGATGTCAAGGTGGTTAAAATCATTACTTAGAAGTAACACTTGGTACAAATTTTTCCTTTGTTTTAAAGAACATAAACAGGTCATAAAAAAAAAAACTCTACATGTAATGAACTGTTCGTCTAAATACATGACGAATTAATATTAAAAAAGAATCAATGAAATTACACCCTAAAAATATTGTCGAGTTAAAAGAAAAACTTTTCACTGTTGGAAAATTTGCGACTAGAATGTATTAGAAAATTGATTGTAAGCATGTATAAGAGGAGCTAGAATGTTTACAAAGCTAATGGTAATCGTTTTAATTTTGCCCGTTTTTTTTGTTTTTTTTTGCTATTGTTTTTATGTTTTTTTATAGAAATAAGAAAAGATCGTTTTAATAATGTCACTAGATGTTTTTTTTTTCATCAAAAAATCATTTCATTTTCAAATTTTGAAGCAAAAAATACATTGCAAAGTTACTTTTTCATTTTTTCCTTGCCTGTTTTTTTTTTTTTTATTAACAAATTCCTTTCAGAGATGTGTTCCATACCCCTTACCAATATTCTGGTAACACAACATCCTTTAATTTATTTATATTATTCTCTTGAGGTTAATTTTTCTTTTTTTTTCATTGAAATCGAGAGGTATACTAATAACAATAAAAAGGCCCGGAGAACCACAACAAAAATATTAAACCCAATATTTTCATGGATAAGGAAGCCTAACAAGGTAACCAAGAGATGAGAAAAAAAATTGGAATTTAAACTTTTATTTTTAGTGTATTTTACACCCCTGATCTCACCTTATTCCCTGGATCCTCCTCTCACAACAACTACCTTCATATCCGATCTTCTCTTTGGTCCAAATCCAGCTTCCGTTTTCCCAAAATCTTGGTCACCGGTCACCTCAACATCGTCACCTCTGCGACCTCCACCTCCTGACTTTTGGTCATTGTCACTAAACGCTAGGCTTTCGGATCATTCTGGAATCCTGACCGTCGCTTCCAATCCCCACGACGACGGCAGACGTTTCTGCAGGATTTGCAGCACGAAGGAGAGTCTGATTGGGAAGCAGATGAGGATGGACTTTCCTGCTTCGGCGATCCCGCCGATGAGTTCCGGGACGTTCCCCGGCCTCCGCTTGGCCAAATTAAAGAAAGCTCGGGATTTTAACGCCCGTGTCCGAAACCCCCACGTCTCCGGGTTTTCATTAAAACGTTCCTACGCTCCAAACCCCGTCATCGAGGTCCCGAGCCGACGGACCACATTTATGATTTTTTTCTAACGGATTCGCGGCTCGGAGTCGGCCGATTCCTCTCGTCGGCGCGTTTTAACACGATTTAAAAACTTGAGTCGTTTATTGACGTTTTCAAACCGGCTCGTCGGTTCAGGATCAAATATCACCTTATTTGTAAACAAAGTGCAGATTGTATTCAAATATACAATAATACACCTCTGTGAGTTCGCGTCCCTTCGGAAAGGAGAAAAAAAAAAAAATCACCTTTGTCCATTTTATTGATCGATCGGTGGTCGATCGGCACGTCTGAGCAGCTGCCGGGCGCGTTCTCCTCCTGCTGGCGTGCATGTTGACACAGCGCCACCCAGTGGCTGAAAGCGGTACTGCGGTCCGTTTGCTGTTATTCTGTAATTAGTTTTATTACTCATTTATAATGTTTCCCTCGTCGTAAACTGTCTGAACTCGTTCTACTTTTAGTACATTTGTCTTGTTTGCAGTTGTTTTGTCTCTTTTTGAGACCATGAAGTTGCTGATGTAAGAGTATACGCCGATATATTTGTGGTATTTTAACGTTCCCGGCCGGCTTCTTCGATCCGACCAATCACCTGCCTCCATCTCACTCCCTGTCCTCTTTCCTTCGTCCATAAACCTCCTCTCTGGTCTTCTACACCTCCTCCAACCTCAGCGTCCTTCCACCCTGACCTCCATCCCTCCTCTGTCCAGGTCCGAACCTTCTCAGTCCGATCTCATCTCCGAAACATGTTCTGTCCCCGTCACGTTCCTCCGAAGAGGAACCTCCACATCTTGGTTTCCCCTCCGCCTCCTGTCGGTGTCTCTGAACCGACCAACATGGCCGCCGTTGGCCCACTAGATGGCGGCACTTCCCAACTTGACTCCCTTCCTTCCACGGTGGCGGTGCTTGTTGACCGGTGGAGGCCTCGCAGGAGCTCCACCAAGGACGGTCTTCTGGGAGGACCCGGCTTACGGTATGATCAGGTACGATCTCCATATTTACGTGTTTGTCAAAGAGTGCGTCTTCTTTGCGAGTATTGTGCGCCCGGTTGTTACGACTTGAGTTTACCGTCGGGATACTTGCCTTACGGTGGAGTTGCTTGTTGACCGGTGGAGGCCAACCAGGAGCTCCACCAAAGGCGGCCTTCTGGGAGGACCAGGCTTACGGTATGATCGGGTATGATCGGGTACGATCCCCATATTTGCGCATTTGTCAAAGAGTACGTCACCTTTGCGGGTATCGTACGCCCGCTTGTTTCCACTCGAGTTTACCGTCGGGATACTTGTGGCAGCTCCTCTTCCTCAGAGGCTCGAAGCCGAATCCGCAAGAGCAAACAGGATCTGAGATCTTGGAACTCGTCCGTCCAAGCTCGCCGCGAACGTTAACCCTCGGAATTTGAGGATTCAAGACTTTTATCGTCCTTACACGGAGGGCAAGGAAATTTGGAGATAGTAGCTCTCAGGTTCAGGACGACAAGGACAGCATCTCTGGGTTGGAGATGTAAGACCATAAAAAAAAAAAAAAAGCGACATCTAGAAGCCGTTTGGTTCTCCAGTCCAAAAACAGCAGGTTAACTGGAGAAAAATCCCCCCGAATGGTTGTTTGTCAGAATGGGATGGATCTCTGAGGTAGCTTTAGATGTCCTCAAGTGGTGGGACGGGATGACCCGTCATTTTTCGGGCGGTTTCTCTGCTACCGTGCGGTGAGATTCGGCGATAAAAGGACTTTAAAGCTTCTCGGTGAGGAAGTATCCTTTGGAAACGCAGCTTCTGCGGTGTCTTTTTCACCTTTTCCGTGATGACGGTTGTCCAGGTCGGGTTCTCCGTGATTTACCTGATTTACCTCCATGAGGTACCTGAAGTCTGGCACCCTCTTCATCGATGAGGATCGGCCGAATGTCCGATTTTTTTTTATTTATCTATCGCTCCCTCGTCAGTGCTTTTCTCAAGAGGCGAATTCCTCCGGAGAAACCGAAACTTTCTGGTGACTCACAAGGTCCAGATGTGGATTTTAGGAGGTGGCTCATGAGGTGGAAACGGCGTGAGGTCATCAACACGTGCCGGCGGCGGTCATTTGTTGCGCTTCCCCGCAGCGCCTGCTAATATTGTTTTGAAACCGAGCCGCCCCGCGCCGCCTCCGGGGTTTGATCCGGTCCCGACATTTGGGATTTCAGAAATCCGTCGATGGTGGCGTTTCACCTCCCGGGGGTTCATCAAGAACTCCACCTTCCGATCTGGACCGGTTTTCCAGGCGTCGCGTTCACCACCTTTTCTGGATTTTATCATTCGATGACGAGACCCGTCCAGAGATGATGTCGCCTCGATCGGTCGCCGAACGATCCGCCTTCCCTGTTTCCTCCTTGCTCTCGTTGACGTTTGGTTTAAGGCCGGCGGCGGTAAAAAAGAGTCCCGACCTTCTTCCCCGAGCCCGTGCCGCCGCTATATATGGATATTATCCGATTTCCTTGTTTTGGCAGACGTCTTAAAACAAACATGTCTGTTTATGAGGTGGACGACGGCCGCAGGCTCTCCGCTGACGGCATGAGGAAGCTATTCGACGGTCCGATCAGATCCAAGGGCAGGTTCTCCCCGCCGGGCCGCTAAAAGGAAAAGAAGCGCAACAGCGTCCCTTGGAAACCTGAACGTGTTGCTGTTAGGGAATCTCTTATCTCGGTTCTGCATTCCCGACAAATGGATTCGTCCGACCCCCGGCGGACGGCTTTGATAGGCGGAGGCGACGGAGGCGTCCCTCTTATCGGACACCTCTGCGAGAAGGCGCCGGATTCCCATGAGTGCCGGCGCGTTGTTTTCTTGCCCCCCTTCCCTTTTCTCATGCTTCTTTTATTTGATTTGCTTCAGGGAGGGAAGTCCAGGTGCGAAGAAAAGCCTCGGAGAGCCTGTGAGAATCTATTAATGACGGCGCGGGATTGATAGCCGCCCCGGACGATGCCGGGAGCTTCGCCGAAGTACCGCTGATATCCCGGATCCGCGGCTCCGCCAAGGACGGGATCCTCCTTTCTGGGGGGTTTTTACAGAACCTCCGACCTCCTCCGCCTTCTCCTCCGGAAAGAAACGCAAAGAAAATCGCCGTTTGGCAAGAATGCGCTGGCAGGGAGAGTGATGTTGATCCGAGGGGATATCGCGTTGGAGCGGTAGCCGTGAAAACGGACACGTATGACCACCTCGCCTTCTCCCAGGACGTCGAATTAACAGATTAGGTCCTGCGAGAAGGAGCCGGCGGGAGGATCGGGTTCCGCTTTTGACACGTTTCGGATTCGTTCCACGCGACCGCCGCTCAGATGTAAAGAACGGTACGTGGCGTTCTGTGAAGGGAGGACCGGTTCTGGGCGGAGAACGAGATTCCAGATTCCCGCCGTCCGTCCTTCATTTGACCCCGACCGCGCCGTGACGGAGGGCCTGGAGATCATCACGTTCTTCAAAATAAAAAACCCAGCCAAATTTTTTTCTTCTTCTGCTTCCACCCGGGCGGCTTGAACCTGCGTCCCGTTTGTTTTGTTGTTTGGATCTCGAAATCTTCATCCGCGGTCGCAAATAACCGCGAAGGTACCGACGTCACGTCCACCTGTGGACGGGGAGAACAACGGATCCTCCTCGGCTCAGAAATCCAGCTATTACTCTGAGTAATCCTTGGACTTCAGCCCTGCTCTTGTTCGTCTCCTTTTCAATCTGCGACACCGGTTACGAGTCCGCGTCTGGATTTTGCGCTCTTGACGTGCAAGATAGTCAGAAGAACAACAACCCCCCCAAAAAAAAAGAAAGACAGGTCCATAATTCTTCCCGACTCCGAGGCTGAAATCCTGGCAGGGGCGTCTGAAGTAAATGTGGACCGCAGATCGACCCTGGCGGGACTCCACGGATCCAGATCCGCCCCCTCCCGTCTAAATGACACGAAGGATGGATTCGCGGGTGGTCATCCGCCGCGTGAACTCAGCCAAACGTATGATTGCATCTGAAGGGGAAAAAAAAGAGCATACCTCAAGAGGGGCCTGTCCAACACCTGGCAAAACGAGTTAGTCCGCACTTGACTTGATGGATTCTTCACCAGGCGTTCCCTTGTTGGAGTTTGTCTTCCGATGCATTTGGTGGTTCTTGAGAGTTTACAGCGTGATCTGATTGGCCGGAGATAACGCGGTAACGTCGAAGCTTAGCGTCCGCTATCTCGGAAGATACCGCCGTCTTCTGGGACTCTTTCGGAACTTCTCACATTTCCCGGCGCCGAAACGTCCGACAGCGGCGATAGTCAAAAGAAAGCAAGCCGACGTAGGACGGGAGAAGCAATGCCAAAATAGGACGAGAAAGCTGTAGATGGTTCTCAAGCCTGTTTTTGGTCAATCTGTGTACGTTCTCCTCCCGGAGATGGAGTGGTCCATCAAGGTGGACTCTCATCTCCTGGGAACATCTTGATATTCCTTTTTGAGGATGCAGTTTTGGGTTCGTTTGGACGGTGAGCTGTCTGGACTCTTCTCAAACGAATCGGACGCGTGAAGTTGAGACGGATATAAGAAACTGTCCAGTTCCGGGAAGTAGCCTCCTCCAGGGGAACCTTCTAGTTCTGCGTTCCCACAGGCGGCGATGGAACCACGCCAGAGCTGAGCACTTCAGCTCCACCCAGGAAGAAGACGACGATGTGGACGCCATGGAGGTGGGAGCTTCCGCAACCATGGACTATCAGATGGTTGGAGGGGCTTTATCTTCTCCCCGATAAAGCCCCGTTAGCTAACATCTGACCGGCAACCAGGATAGTTTGAGCATCAGGTGTTCAACCAATCACCCCCATCGCGAGTTCCTGAGGAACCATGAAACCTATTTTCTGAAAGCACCCAAAAAAAAAGGAACCGATCTTCAGTAGAAGGTCTGGATGCCGAAACGCCGGTATGCGTCCGGCAGCGGCGCAGATCACGCCATGAAATGTGGTTTCCCTGCGCGCATACCTGTCGCGATCATTTTCCAACAAGTGTGTGTGTGTGTGTGTGTGTGTGAGGACCGGAGTCCGCCTGCCCGGCCCATCAGGCGTTTGGTGTCAAACTGACCGTGAAGATGGGATACTGGCCCCCGGGGAGCCGTCAACTCACACTTTGCTTATGTTCTCATTTCTCCACCGCCTGATTTGTACATCAGCTGAAGACACTCTGGAAGTCTAATAAAGCCCGCCGGTCCCGACGCTGATCTCTCTCCGCAGATCTGCCCCCTCTCCCTCTCCGGACCGTATAGATTCCTACTCGAGGAGAGAGTTTCTGACGGAAAGCAGAGGGGGACGGTGATTCATTGGCCTCTGGTCGAAGCTTTACAACTGTCCGGGGTTGAAGGAGCAGATGTTCGCGCAAATTGGCTTGGCAGATGCCGCCGCGTCGGAGGCCGGACAGATGTCTCCCGCCGAGGGGAAGGTTCCGGTCCCGAGCTGGACGTTCAGAGAACCGGAGAATGAAATCCAATTTTCAAACTCCTTCCCGGACCGGATGAAAGGAACGGGCGGGATCTCGCGAAGGAATCCGTGATTGATGCTAATGAGCTAAGCTATGCGCGGCCCGAAGGCAGGGATTTTTTTTTTTTTTTTTTTTAAAAAAGCGAATCCCGGCGAGGAGTCCGCCGAAGGGGCTGCGTGACGGCAGGTTTGGCGGATTCTGCGAATTCCAGAGCGGGCGGAACGCAGCCTTTCATCTGGGTTTCATTTCGCAGGAGGGGGGAAAAGCTTCGCTCGCCGTCGCGTCGCTTTCAGCGCCGATTTGGAAAAAAGATTCACGGTCGCTTTGGACGCCAGGACCTCCGCAGAATCGACACCTGACCGTCGATATTTCCTCGATGCTCTTATGAAATCTGCAGAAAGCTTACGGAAGCTGAGACGTAACTTGCGATCCCTCCTAAATGACCCGGATCCACCAGCGAGGGGTTAAATTCACTTTGTTTAAATAGTTTTCTTTTTTCCTGCTGTGCGAGCAGAAACCTCCCCGTCGGCCGCAGACCTCCAAACCCCTTCATTGTTTAGCGCGACGCTTCCACCTCCTGTCGAAATACCTCAAATGTTTCCCCGCCGAGCCGCCACTCGAGGGTTCGTAGCAGGAACCCTCGAGGGCGAGTTTGTAAACAAGCGGTCGGCGGTGTTGTTTGGCGCCGGACGGCGACGATAAACTGCGGTGAAGCGGGATTCGATCGTCCGGGCGTGTTCTGTTATTGCGATTGTCTTTGCGCTGTTTAAAAAGTAGCAAAACAAATCAGGAGGGAGAAGAAGAGATACCCGAAATCTTGATGTATTGAAGGGAAGCTCGCCTCCAAAGAGGGGTTGCGTTTGTTCGGCTTCCGCGTGTGCTTGCTTTGACTGCGCATGTGGCGCGTTTGGTCTTTCGGACTTCGCTCGGAACCTTCTGGCGTCTCATGGTCGCCTCGTTCTCCCGTTTCCAATAAGCTTTGCAGTGACTTTTGGTCGCTAGCCATTTTAGCGTGGGTTAGCGTGCTGAAAAACCCTTGCAGAAGTGGCAATTTCTGCTTTATTCTGTCTTCGCAGGCCCAATACCCAATGCTCCGGTACCTCCCCGTGCCCCGTTTGGGAACTGTTCAAACGAGAGGGCGAACCTTGTATGTCTCTTGAAGCAGCCCCGCGATTTATCCGGGGTGAACCCCACCTCTTGGCCAATGACGGCTGGGATACGCCCGCACCCCTGAGACCCTGAGCGCAGGAACGGCAATGTAGATAATGGCTAGAAGAACCAGTCGGTACCACCTCCACGCCCCTTCTATCTTCGCTGCCATGATTAGCTCACTTCTGAACTTCTGAACCAGCTACCAACGGTAATGTCTGGACTATAAGCTGTAATTTCTGGACTACTTAAACAACATTGTGGCTAATTTATGGAATTTTGGGGGGGGCTAACGAGCTAATGAGCTGCATGACGTCGAAACGTTTAGCCCCATCACATCGGATCGTGTCGGATCTCGGTCCTCATTGCCGGTTGTAAGTCGGACCCTTTTCCAGTGAGATTTAAACCCCTTCCGGGGTGCCGTTTGTCACCAACTCTGTTTCTAACTTTCATGGACAGAATTTCAAGGCACAGTGGATCCGGTTCGGTGGCAGCAGGATCCAGTCTCTGCTTTTCGCAGATGATGCGGTTCTGTTAGCAGTGGAGGAGTTCAAGTATCTCAGCTCCCAGTTTACCGGTGGATCTACATTCCCACGCTCACCTAGGGTTACGAGCTGCGGGTTGGGACCGAAGAACCAGATTGCGGATACAAAAGGCAGAAATTAGGTTCCTCCAGAGAGGGACTGGACTCTCCCTTAGAGACAGGGTGAAAAGTTGGGTCATCCAGGAGGAGCTCGGAGTTGAACCGCCCAGGTCAGATGAGATGGCTCGGGCTTCCGGGCAGATCCACCTGGAAGGAGACCTCAGGGACGATGGATGGATGAATGGATGGATGGATGGATGGATGGATGGAAATCGGACCAATGAAATTCTGAGTCCTCTCAATTCCACCTCCAGAGTTGACCAGGAGGAAGACCAAGACAGCGATCCACTGTAGGACAAAGCAGGGATAGAAAAGGGATGTATTTTTCCTTGTGTTTATTTATCAGTAATCTTTTTCAGCTGTGTTACAGGCATGGCTTAAAAAAAAAAAAAAAAAAAAAAAAAGATTTACAGCACGTATTTGTGGACGTGTATTGGTATACAATTAAAAAATAAAAAATAAAAAATTGTCTAAATATTACCCGTTCCAACGTGTGGCTTCTAGACGAACACTGCCTATATACACTGCTCAAAAAAATAAAGGGAACACTTAAAAAAACACATCCTAGATCTAAATGAATGAAATATTCTTATGAAATACTTTGCTCTTTACACAGTTGAATGTGCTGACAACAAAATCACACAAAAACGATCCATGGAAATCAATTGTATCGACCCATGGAGGTCTGGATTAGGAATCACACTCAACATTAAAGTGTAAAAACAAACTCCAGGCTGATCCAACTTTGATGTAATGTCCTTAAAACAAGTCAAAATGAATCTGTGTTGCTTCCTGAGTGGACACTATGATTTCACACAAGTGGGATTGACTTGGGGTTACATTGTGTTGTTCAAGTGTTCCCTTTATTTTTTTGAGCAGTATATATACACGTTTATTTACTGCGGCTTCTATTCAGGTGCGCCCAATAGTCAGGAAAATACGCTGATGTGCCTCCGATTTTGACAAATATTCAAAACAAGCCCCAGTATGAAGTAGAACGGGGTTTTCCCTCGACGCTACTTCGCAAGGACGTCCATGCCGTGTCCTCCGTTCATCCCCCAAAGCGTTTACACGAATATAAACATCCCGGTGTGATTTAAGCGCAGGAGAATGAGCAAATGAGTGTTTGGCAAAGTGCAAACACTGATGTCAAAGTTGCGGGGGGGGGGAAGGCCATGAGCTCACCGCGTTCGTGCTGCAGGTTCGCCGCCTCGAGGAGGGGAGCAATTAAGCTAAGAAGCAAAGCAGACGGCGTGGAAATTCGCGAGGTGAAGCAGGAGAAGCCGAGCGGAACCCGGGTCGCTCGTACCTTCGTCCCGGGTGTTATTTTTAATCCTCTCCGGTGACGGATAGCGACGACTTCCCTTCCTGCGCTAACGGCGGACGCGGCGGAATCGAAGATGTCCGTCGAGGGGGCGCCGGTCGAGGTAATCAATCACGGCCTTGAATGGAAATACCTGAGTATTCCCGGCCGTCCCTCATCTAATTAGCCGCTATTCATCCTGCAAGGGTGGAGCCACTCGGGGTTGAAGTAATTAAACACAGCGAAGGGGGAGGCGGATCCACCGCCCGTCTTTTCATTCACTTAAAGTCCGAGCCGCACCAGGTGGTCGTCACGGATGCTTCTTTTTTTTTTTTTTTTTACTTTCCAATTTATTGATTTGGACCTGAAGTTGCTCCTTAGGGTCACCGGAGGGGGAAGGAAGGGTCGCTGTAAAGAAGTCATCAAGGAAATGGAGAGGGTCGAGTTCCAAGCCCGGTTTGTAAATGAATCTGCGGGATTAAACGGTAAAGTCCGACGGCGAAGCGGCTTTAAAATGAAACCCGTCTGAGATGTTTGTTTACAGACATTTAAGAGCGAGATCCAGGTTGGAGAAACACCTCAGCCTCGCCCCGTCCTGCCCTCGTCCCCTCACATGTGTTTATAATTCTCTTGATGGCCTGATTGTTTCGCGTAATTAGCCTCGCGCGACGAGGAGCGGCTGCTGACCTTGAACGCCGGCGCGTTTGACTCGTCCCGGGGTGAAGTCATCGCCGCTGTGATTTTCTAATTGGACGGTTTCAAGCTCAGGAGTTGATACCTTGAGCCGGTGTGTGTGTGTGGGAGGGAAAATTTGATTGCGTGTGGTTATGCTAGATGCTAAAGCCGTCGCGTTTGCCTTTACGCTCCACTCGTGCGTTAAAACTGGCAGGGATGGCGGCGGATGCCTGGCGGCGCCGGATGAAAACAATACGCGGGGACGCCATCTTGGACGTTTACAGATGGATAGAACAAGATTCCAGGTTGAAAACTTTTGCTCAAAAAGAAACTATACCTGCTTTTCGCCACGGCTGCGCTAACGGATGATGTTAGCGAGCCGCTTCACGCAAGCGTTTACAGGCGCAAATCAACATCCCCTTTGAAAGTGGACGCAGGAAACCGAAACCACACGCTCCATCGTCACGCCGCGATTTTCAAGGAAGTCGCTCGGATTGAGCGCGCCGTCGTCCCGATCTGGTAAAGTTAACCGGAGGTCCGTTTGGATCCTCTTTCCTGGAGGAAGAGGCCTGTTTATAAGATCGGATTGCCTCTTTGTGACTTTTAACAAACCCGATTTCGAATCTGGAGGTGAGTCTTGAAATCCAGATGTCTTGTTTTCTCCCGTATCCGTCGTTATTTCTTCCAGAACGCGGTGGCCGGTTCACGTAGTTTTGGACAAGTCGTAGGATCCGCATGCTAGCGCGCAGAAACGCTACCGATCATCATCCGACCATCTGGTGCGGCGGGAGAACCTCACGTTTGCGTGGCTTCATCACGTCGGAGGAACTTCTGCCTGCTCAGCTGCTCCGCCATCTGCGCACACGTGACTCGCTCTGCTATCTCGCTTAATAACAAGCCCACATCCGTCAGATTGAATAGCGCCGCGGCTAAATGGACGGACGCTGATCGATCCCGACGCGGAGCGCTTTCGCGCGCCGATTTATCTCCGGCTTGGTCGCGCGCCTCGGCCGACCCCTGACCCTGGGAAGCGGTGGGATTGTTTACGTAAGCTCGAATTTATAAGCGTCAGGTGACGGCACCCCCGCCCCATCCGTCCGGCCGGTTTAATCTCACAAATGGGCCGTTTGCTATCGCTCCGATTTTTTTCTATCGCTCCGCCACGCAGACTCACGGAAGCTCGGCGTGGAGGCGAAGGAGCGTCCGCGGGTTCAATAATTAATCGGCTAAATGGAGCCGCAACTCAAACAGCAAGCGAAACCGTGACCTCGGGTCCTGCGCATAATTAGAACCCAGCACCATTAGCTTCCTTGCAAAGGCGAGCGACTCTTTGGGACTGTTTTGGGAGGAGGGGAAGGCCGGGTGAATGCCTGCACGCTCCTCCGGGAGCAGATCGTGCTAAGCTAGCTTGGTAGCCGACGGGTTCACGGCTCGGCTGGGGGCTCGAGGGCAGCGGTTCCCACCTTATCAAAGGGTTTGCCGTCACCTTCCGGGCCGACGCACGGGATCTGACATCATACATCTGTGTCTGATGCCAAGGTCGCGTAAGGGATACGACTTGACCTCTGACCTTTGGTGAAATGCAACCATTTGTCACGCATGCGTGAATCACATCGCGCATCTGGTCGTACCGCAGGTGGCCGACGTGGCTTCCGCGAGCTAGCGATGTTGGAAAGTGTATGTCGGCAGCTGGTAAGCTAGCTGGAGAGGCTCCGGCTCTCAGTGTGAAGGAGGTTGTATATCCTTTCGGGTTTTTAGCGGCTCAGAGGCGGACATTACTCAACTCGGAATCACCTTTGATCCAATCGGGACGACTCGGCCGGATCGGCGTGCCTCTGGAGACGCGGCGCCCATCCGTCTTCGCCCTTCAAACAAAGCCAGGATCGCGGCGAAATGTCCCATTTAGCTGTCGGACGGTGTTTGAAACGGCGACGCAAAGGAGCCTTTTGGGATCTGCGAGTGTTTACTTTGTTTTTGTTATGTTTGGACGCTCTTCACTTACCCTCCTCGTCGCGCTCTGGATTTATCTTCTCACCGAGAGCAGCTGCCGTGTTTTGACTTGCTAAAGGAGTTGTGGCGACGGCGAGAAAATCCGTATCTCCTCCGCTCTGCCGGTCAAGGAGGTCGGTCTCGAGTGACGTATTGCTAGCGACGCTCAGCAGGATGCTAACCACAGAGGGACAGTCATGAAGTTTCCAGAACTCTTCCCATTGGCCACCAGGGGGGTCGAGAAGGACGGTCAGGTGACAGGAAGTGAGGCGAAGGTGACCCTCGGGAGGACTATCTCTCGTAACACTGTTAGCACAGTTAGCGTGGTTAACTCGATGAGTGGAGAGCCTCAGCCTTGACAATTGGATCTCCTGTAATAGCGTTGGCAAGGTTAGCTTGATGGGCAAATAGCCTTAGCATCGAAAACTGTATCTCCTGTAACAGTACGGTTAGCGTGGTTAGCTCGATTAACGCGGAGAGCCCTAGCCTTGACAATTGAATCGCCTGTAACACTGTTAGCATGGTTAGCTCGATGGGTGGATGGCCTTAGCATCAACAACTGTATCTCCTCTAACAGTACGGTTAGCGTGGTTAGCTCGATGAGCGGAGAGCCTTAGCCTTGACAATTGAATCTCCTGTAACACTGTTAGTATGGTTAGCTCAATGTATAGATAGCCTTTGACAACTGTATCTCCAGCACCATTACAGTTAGCGTGGTTAGCTTGATGGGGGGGGATAGCCTTACCTTTGATGACTGTATCTCCTGTAACACTGTTAGCACATTTAGCCTGGTTGCTCGATCTGTGGATAGCCTTAGCCTTTAAGACTGTATCTCCTGTAACAGTATGGTTAGCATGGTTAGCTTGATGGGGGCAAAGCCTTAGCCTTGATGATAGTATCTCGTGTAACACTGTTAGCACAGTTAGCATGGTTAGCTCGATGAGCAGATAGCCTTAGCATTGACAACTGTATCTCCTTTAACAGTATGGTTAGCACGGTTAGCTCGATGGGGCGGATAGCCTAGGCCTTGACGATTCTATCTCCTGTAACACTGTTAGCACGGTTAGCATGGTTAGCTCGATGAGCAGATAGCCTCAGTCTTTGTGCATTTTCATCTGGAATCCAGCCAGTGTCCTAGCCTAGCATGAAAGGAGACCGGTATTCTGACGGTCCACTTCTATGTGTGTGTGTGTGTGTGTGTGTGTGTGTGTGTGTGTGTGTGTGTGTGTGTGTGTGTGTGTGTGTGTAAAAATCCCCAGAAAGTGTCCGCCTCGCTAAAACCTGCCGGGTGTAATAAAAACCAATCCATTTCGGGATTGATTATTTTTTTCCCTTTTCTTTTTCCGACCTCCCTCGCAGCTGCGTCTGGTTGCTAGCGGCGCCGTGCAAGCAACGGCGTACCTGGAGACATTCAGACGCAAAGACAGGAACCAAAAGGGACAAACTTTTGGCCGGACAGCTGAGCAAAAAAAAAAAAAAAAATCCCTTTTTTTTCATCCAAGAATCCATCCTGATGGCTCCGAAAATCGGACGGCAAAACAAAAGCGTAGGAATGGGGCGTTAGCAGATGTCCGATTGTCCTCTTCCAGATTCAAAATAAAACCAACATGTCGGCCGTAACTGCGTCAGGAGCTCTTAATTCACTACTCAGTCGTCACACTGTTTTTTTAGTGCTTATGCAAGATGTTCTAGAGGTGTTTTTTTCCTGGTCATGCTCGATTTGGCGCATTTAGTAGCTTTGAAAAAGAGACTCCCTGGACCCGCCCGCCCCTCCAGGGTTCCTCCTCCCGGCAGCTGTTACTCGCGTGAATCAGATGATTCCCGCCAAACTCATTTGGCTCCTCCGAAAAAAAACCCCAAAAGACAAGAATCCAGACTCCATAATGAACGAACCCCTCGGCGTCGGTATCTTCATTAGCGCTCCTTCTTACTCATTTGAATGTTGTCCAGGCGGAGGACAACATTCGCAAACAGCCTTGTTAAGACACCGACGCACGTGTTTTCAATCAGCGCTTCACTTTGAAGGACGCCTTTCCCGCCCCCCAGATCGTAATCGTCCTCATGTGTTTTCTCAGATACGTTTTTTTTTTTTACAGCCGTGGATCGTGAAAGGAGTCCACGAGCCTCGGCGCGCTGAGCGAGCTTCGTTTCTTAAATGGACCTTTTCAGTGGCGATTCCTTCTCGCGGCTCCACGGTTTTGGAGTTTCCGAGTTCTCCCAGTGTCTGCTTGGTGGTTCCTCAGGGTTCTCCGGGTTCCTCCCGCGGTCCAAACACTCGAGGAGGTGCATCGGAGACCCTAAATTGTCCAGATGTGCGAAGGACAGTGTTGTATGTCCCTGTATGAGCAGTCCCAGGTGAACCCCAACTCTCGCCCAATGACAGCAGGGATAGACTCCGGCAGCATCGCAACCCGGAGTGCCGAATATGTGCTTTCGAGTTCGGACAAACTAATTTCCAAGGGTTTGGAAACATCGACGTATCTGCCGACTCCAGCCGGGAGCCTAAACACCGTGCTCTACTTCCCTTCTGAAGTGCCGATCGGGTCCAGAATCCGAGCGTAACGCCGCCGCCATCTGACGCCTCTCGAGCCGGGACTTGCCTATAAACCATTAAGCATCGTTTAATTCCAACAGGAGGCCGCTGCTTTGCAACCGCAGCTCCTCCCGTCTAATTGCTGTTTATTAGACGGCTGCTGTTTAATTGAATTTGTCAGATTACTAAACTCGCCGCCGCCGACACGATCCGATCGTGGAAGATCCAAAGTCGCTCCTACTGAGTGCCTTCCGTGCGCGGCGCCGGCCAAACTTGAGCCGGTTAAATCATAACCAGATTCTGTTTTTTTTTCCCACGTGGAACACAGTGCCTCGAGTGGAGAACTTTTAACTTAATTTATTATCCGCCGCCGCCGCCCCCGCCAGCCCCCGAGAGGACAGGAAACGATGCGCTGGAGATGAGAGTACCGCGCCAGGAAGCGGCGGTGTACTGTGTCGGGTAAAACAAGGACAGATGGGCCCCGGGACGGCCATCTTCACATCGGCTCTTGATTCCTTAGACCAAATGTCACGCGGGAACTCCCCCCCGGTTTGGAGCCGGCACAGTAGCGCCGGGGTTCGGGTTTACGAGCCCCGCAGGCAGGAGGGCCGGCCCGGCCATCTGGCACGCCGGGTGGGCCGACGTGCCAGCTGGGCCTCGCACTATCACCTTGTTTGGCTCACTTTTGTCCAAAACTGGCTGCGCCGTCTGATTTCTACGTCACCATACTTGTATGCTCAGGATCGGCTGCGGGATGTCCTAAGTAGGATACTGTAGAAGTGTTTTCAGGATAATATTCATACGTTATGGACACCTTCATCCAAGTATTACATTGAGTCGGTCGGTTCCTGAGCCAACCACGTTTAATGATTTTGAATCTTCACACCGAATCTGGAATTTGATCTTCTTAATCTTCTGGCCGCAGACTCGTTTGCGGACACACCAGAAACACTTAGATGATTCAGTTGAATCAGTTCAAAGAGTCGAGTCAGAAGACCCAACAGAAATGCATCGGACTCAGATGATTCGGTTGAATCGGTTCACAAACTCGAGTCAGTGGACCCACGGAAACCCTCTCGACTCAGATGATTCGGTTCAATCGGCTCGCACACTCACAGGAGGACACTTCAGACCAGATGACTCGGTTGTATCAGTCCACAGACTCGAGTTAGCCAACAAACCAAAACAATAGAGATTCAGATGATTCGGTTGAATCGGTTCAGAGAGTCGAGTCAGAAGACCCAACAGAAATGCTTCGGACTCAGATGATTCGGTTGAATCGGTTCAAAGAGTCGAGTCAGTGGACCCACGGAAACCCTTTAAACTCAGATGATTCGGTTCAATCGGCTCACACTCTCACAGGAGACACTTCAGACCAGATGATTCGGTTGAATCGGCCCATAGACTCGAGTTAGCCGACCCACTGGGAACACTTACAAACATACAAATAGGCTACTTTTGGATTGCACCGCTTGAGGATTAGCATAGCAACAACACAGAGCTACCAAGTCCATCAACTGACCCCAGTTTACCACCACTAGTTGGGTGTCGGGTCATTGTGATTAACATACCATTAGCTTGCTAAATGTCGACGAATCGGCTCATCGACTTTGGCCGGTCTCATGTTATTTATGATATAAAAAGGTGAATTCTGCGATGAATGAGTGAAAGTTGACAGATCACCGGTAGACCTTGGCGGTGAGGCTCCGGGCAGCTCGACAGGACCGCAAATTACAGCCCGGGGAACGAGTTTCCCCCAGATTCCAACCCTGTAATCCGCGGAAATTTGGGATTTATTACCCCGGGGCGGGGGTTCATTCTCTCCTGCTTCGGAGCCGCATCCTGTCGCCAAGCTGTGGCCGGAGTGTGTGTTTTTGTGTGTGTGTGTCTTGCCAAAACGAGAGTCAACCAGACAAGCGGACGAGGCTCCCGAGGGTGAGGATGTAGATCGATACACTGGAAATCGTGCTTATGTTTCATTTCAAGCTGAGACTGTTTGCTGCTCTTTCAGTGCATGAAGCCGAGTTTTGCTAATGTTGTTATTAGCAATGCCCTGCTAACAAACGGGGGAGCGGTTAGCGCTCACGCTTCGCCGCGAAGTTTTTGGCGGGGGTTACGTTCCAAAAAGAACCCATGATAGGCAAAATCCGTGAAGTAGAAACCTTTTTGTTTTTTTTACAATTATCATACAATTAAATACTCTATTATACATTGAAAAGAAAGAACAAAGCATTTTACAGGCTCAATCATTTGTTTCACAAATAAAAGTACTGTACTTTAGAAGTGTTTTTTTCAACAAACAACTTCTGCACTGTACTGTCAAATAATAATTTTAATCATCAATGTGAACAGAAAGCTTCAAATTGCTGAGATTAGCTCCGCCCACCGCGACCCGAGGAATTGGATTAAATGGGAGAAAATTAAAAATGATTATGAAAAAAATTGCGGACAGTTGCAACCCTTTTTGCATCCTTATTAAAGCTTATCGCTGCTGTCGTCCTTATGTTTTTTTCTTCCTTCTTTAAGGAACGAACGGAAGATTCATGAATTCCGTAATGCCGACCTACAGCCGCATAGCTTTTACCTTCCCTTAGCATGTCCAGAAGTTTAACTTTATCTGCCATAGATAGCATCTTCCGCTGCCTTTTGGGCCCTTTTGTCGCTCCAGAGCGTTTTGTCAACATTATGGGTTTTACAGAAACTGGAAATTGCGAGAGAATTTGCACGTACGTCATGTAAATTCGTCAAGCTGTTTTACGTACGTGTGCATATTAAACTGCGACGTTATTGACGCACAGGTAGAGAAGAAGCGGAGTGACTTTTTAGCCAATCAGAATGCAGAACACAATGCACCATGCAAATCCAGGAAGTAGCGAAACCGTGAAAAGTAAACCGCGTTATAGCGAGGGATCGTTTCATCGGAGACTCTTAAATTGTACGTGGGTTTGATTGAGAGGGTGAACGGTCGGCTGTCTCTGTGATTGACAGGTGGGTCGTCCAATGAAAGCTGGGAAACACCCCGGCCTCATTGCGACCCCGAGAGCAGGATATGCGGTTTTGAGAATGACTGGATGAATGGCGTCTCGCTCGGCGGTGAAATCAGACCGGCCGCCGTCCATTAAGGGAGAGCGTCCGAAGCCAAGAGCCTTGTTTTGATTTATTAGGTCACGAAGCGCGGCGTCCGAATCCAGCTCTCGCCGCGCACGTCAGCCTCGCGGCTAATTCGAAACAGCGGACGACGCGCTCGGCAAGTGTGAGCTCACGAAAGGCAGATTTATTTCTTCATATCTTTGTCTTTTTAAATCCGCGACCGACTCGTATGCTCCTTGATTCACGTCTCCGAGGTGTTTCCGTCGTCTTTTCCACCTGCAACGGATTTGTGACGTCATTTTGGACCTTCTGGTTTCAGGTTCTCGTCCTCTCATGATGTTTCTCCTCCCCGTCAGCTTGCGGTCTTTCCATTATGGAAATGGAGGTGGGGGGAGATCTTCCCAGCCTCGCTTACTTAAGCTAATGGAGGAGGCGTGCTACGGGTGGAGCGCACGGTGCGCTCGGTAATGAATGGGTTCCTGCAGACGACTCCAGATGGGGTGGAATGAGGCGCTGGAAGGTTCCTCTCAAACTGTTTTGACGTGGAGCGTGACTCCGGACGAAGAGCATTTGTCGGATCTTCGCTTTTTGGGAGCGGTCGGCTAATTAGCGGCCCGGCTATTCGAGCGGTCGCTTTTTTTGTTTTCACAGCTTTTTACGGGCTGCCGGCCGAACGGGAGCATCTGCGGCGCAGATCCAACGCGATTCGGTTCATCGTCGACGCTTCGTTCTGTGAGATCGGCCTCTCCTGGGGTTTGATTTTATGGCCACGAAGCGACAAAAGAATCAGTTCAACCCGAATCAAAAAAAAAAAACTAGATGTTTTAATGACCTTAAATTCACTTCGGTATGGACTTTCAAGCATGACGGCGTTCAACTGTTGAGCGCATCCATCTTTCAAGATGGCCGGGGTCGTCGCACGCCACCGTAATGAGTCAGAGCCAGAACCTAAACACACTCGAACACTCGTGTTTGTGCGCGTAACGCCGAAAAACGCGACCCTCGGAGAGCCGGCGACTGGCGAGCGTCCCTCCCGTCTGCTCCGGACCATTTCCTCAAAGTTGCGTAGCGTGACATTTCCAATTTGTCTTGTTTGTTTCCCCGCTACCAAGATACAGCTCGAGCGGCAAACCGTAAAACAAAAACAAAACGACAGAGCGGGGAGGGAGGCTCCGCCTCTTTGGGCCGAAACCCCGCCCACATTTTCAGCCGCGCCGCTCGTCCTTCAACCGCGCCGTCCTTCCACGGATATGAGATGCTAACAATGCGGCGCTAACGGGATGATTGAGTCGACTTCGCGGCTGAAAATAGTTTAAATGCTGACTTTTTATTTTGGCGGGTCGGTTTGTTGATTTGTCAAACATACCGCTCATCGTTGAAATGTGAAAAAGTAAAAATGCGGTGTCTTCCTAATGCGTCGCCCCCGCCAGATGCTATAATTGCATAATTTGTTGATGCAATTACGCCGGTCGTCGGGGCGACGCAGAAAAGGTAAGCAATATGGACGGATCCGTGGGCGCACCGTATGAAAACACTGCGTTTGCACGAGGCTAAACTGCGGCGTCTGGCCGCCTCCGCCGCCGCTGATAATTATGGGTTGTACGTCAGTCATTAGACAGCGAGGAAACACCGAAACCGCCGGAGGAAACCGTCGACTGCTCGCGGTCGCTCAGCTTCGCCCGGGAATACTTGGATTTCCTGTGTTCGTCCGGGCGTCTCGCACGTCGGCCGCCCAAGAAGAAAGGGAAAGGTTAGAAAAGATGGGAGCCGAAATGGAAGGCGACAAGGAAAGCTAACGTGACGTGCGAAGCGGTTTCGACGCCGTTACCATGGCGACGGCGGCGGTTTGTTTGTTTGCGGGGTGTCTTTTTTTGGCTTTTCCTTGTTGCTCATCTTTAATTGCGCTGTGATTCCAGCGGCCGTCTCCTCCTGGAAAACTTCTAGATCCCCCTGATTCAGCCCACCCAGCGTCTGCACCCTCCACACACACACACACACACACACACACACACATACACGTGTCCTGGCTAAAAATTTCACTTTTAAATGATATTCAGTTTGCAGATATGAGGCCCATGCTAAGCTTGGTAGCATGTTAGCAATTACTGCTATGACGATGAACTCAACGAAGAACATATATATGCACACACACAGACACACACACAGACACACACACACACACACACACACACACACACGTACACGCACACATGGACACGTATCCCAAACAAAAGCTACACTAGATGATAGCTGGTAGACTGATATATAGCCCAGTGCTAAGCTTGTTAGCATGTAAGTAATGCAATGATGATTTACCCTTCAAAGAACACACACACAAACACACACACACACACACACACACACACACACACACACACACACACACACACACACACACACACACACACACACATGTCCCGAACAAAAGCTACACTTAAATATCACATTAGCTGATATTCAGTATACTGATATATCGCCCGCTGCTATGCTTGTTAGCAGTAAATACTTTGATGATGTAACCATCAACACACACTCACACACACACACACACAAGCACACATACACACACAGGCGTGTCCCTAACAAGACACACCAAAACATCACATTTAGATAATATTCAAAATTCTGCAATCTGGCCTGCTGCTGCGCCTGTTAGCATGCTAACAGACGTAATAGCAGCAATGAAGTAACGTTCAAAGCGCACACAAACACACACACACACACACACACACGGATACACGTGTCCCAGCTAAACATATCACTTTTAAATGATATTCAATATGCAAATATAAGGCCATGCTTGGTAGCATGTTAGCAATTAATGCTATAACAATGAACTCAACGAAGAACATACACACACACACACACACACACACACACATACACACACTCACACACAAACAGCCGTGTCCCAAACAAGGGACACCACAATACATTCAGATGATATTCAAAATCCTGCAATATGGCCTGTTACTACATCTGTTAGCATGTTAGCATTCAATGCTGCAATGAAGAAACCTTCAAAGCACACACACACACACACACACACACACACACAACTGCAGATGTGAAATCACGAGAGGAGGGCGGGAGGGTCTGCTGACTTCCCCACGAGCATCTGAAATAGGTGTGACAAATGTGTAACATCTGTCGTGCTAATAAGGGATAGCTTGTTCAAAGGTATGTTCGAGCTTGCTTGTGTGTGTGTGTGCGTGGGCAAGAAAAAAGGAGCGTTGCATGCACAACACACACACACACACACGCTAACTGCCGCCACCTGTGAATGCGCTCAGATGACCGGGTCGGAGACCAACGCCCGTGGAACGAATGCACGGGATCTTCCCGCAGAGACACGGCGGCTAATTAGCTCTTCTGCGCTCGGACGTTCCACCTGTCTGCGCTTCGGCGCTTAGCGCTCCGACGCACTCGTCCACTTCATTTACCCGCCGGGGATCGTAAAAGGATACGCCTCGTCTTTATGATCTCCCCTCCTGTCGCCCGCCTCCTTCCATTCTTCTCCCAACGTCCGATGGGAGAAGCCCGGCGGGACGTTTTTAATTGGAGAGGTGTAAATCGGGATTTGTTTACCCTCTTCCAGATGCCGTTATCAGAGACCCCTTCTTTTCTTTTCTTTTGACTTCCGTTGTTTTGCATCCGTTCGTAAAAAGGCGCTAATTATTGACTTCGGTTGTGGAAACGCAGCCGAGCTAAAAATGAAAAAACCCTGTTTTTAGCTTCGCGCGCTCAGCATGTTTTTGCTAGCAGGCTTCTTTGAATGGGGGTAAAAAAAAAGGGCTGAAGATGATATTTCCCCCATCGCCCCGAAAACCACATCCACGTGTTATTTTCCCGACGGGCCGCGTCCGGACGAAGCGTGTCGGACGTTATTACTTCGCCTGGTCCCGGCGGTGAAATCCTTCGCTCCCGGAGGCGGGAGCCGAGAAAGCAAACGCCCGAGTCGAAAGGGAGCGCGTCGGCAACGGAGCGGAGAATAACTCAGCTGTTTTTTGGGGCCAAACCACATGGGTCGGTTTTGGCCAGAGGGATGACGATAAGCGGCGAGCTAGTCTGAAGTTCACAACGACTGGCCGCTCGCTTGAAGGCCAAATTTGAAGCTTTCAGCTTGTCCCTCGAGACCGATGGATGCGGGCGGTATCCGCCGTCCATTTGAAGGTTAAAATTAGCCATTAAGGACATGCAAATTGGCTACCGCTGTACGAAAGCCAAACATAGCATGTGGCTTCTGTGTGTGTGTGTGTGTGTGTGTGTATCTGCTAAATTCAGCTTATAACATTTCCTCCAGGACGGCTACAACCACCGGCGGTACATTTTCAAAGCGCCGGGTCGATAAGTCACTTTGTCTTGTTGTTACTGTTTTGCCGGCGATGTTAGCAATAAATCCTCCAACACCCAAAATACAGAACCGATTTCCTGTTTGGTTTGATATCCTGCATTTACATTTGCCGACGAGAAGAAGATCATGTCATTCTTTGCATTTAGAACCTATTCTTAAGATGTGGTTGGTTCGACCAAGCTAGCAAAGTCGTCGCCTAGCGGTAGCCCAAGTAGAGGATCAAGATCTGGGAGCGACGGCTATCCTGGGCGTTGTGTCAGCGTCATTAGCAACCACATTTGTGCTAACCCTTCGTGCAGCTCCTCCCGTTATTGGAAGGAAATGCTAATAAAAAGTTAAATCGTCGAACGCTGTGGCACCAAGTGAAGTCGGCGTTCTCTCCACCGCCGTCGGAAGTTGACGATGATGTGTTCGGAAAGCTAGCGAGGCTACCAAAGCATCAGTTAACCGTTAGCGCTACCGCCAAGCGTCGCGGGCCTTGTCGGATTCCTTCCAACTACAGATCCGTCCGTCAGAACTCGCTAGCGCGGACGTGATAATCCGAGCCGTCAGGCGTTTCACTCCGCGAAACTCCCTCCCTCATGTCGATCCTCACGTTCAATTTTCCGCTTGCTTTTATTTCTCTTTTTCTATCGTCGTCACGAAGGCGAGAATAAAAATGCTCCTCACACGGTGGTTAAAATCAGAATCACCCTTGAATCGGTCTGACCTTTGCGGCTTTTCCCCCCTCGGAGTGCGTGAGGAGTCCTTCACCTCTGATGTTTTGAGCTGTACATGTTTAAGTGATCTGTTTGCTGTCTAGTTAACAGAAGAAGGGGTGGGAGGACCGTCACGGAGGGGGGAGGAGGGGGATTTCAGAGGAGAGAGTGTAATAGGACACCAGCCCTCTCTGTCTTTTCGCTCTCCTCCTCCTCTCTCATTCGAGCTCTGGGAGCTTTTTAGATGGAACCGCAGCATTCTCACCCTCTGGAGTCACCGGAGGAGACCGGAGAGAGGGCGCCTCCGCGGGGATAAGCGCCTTTTTCGGGGTCCGCTTCGGGGTCGGGGTCGTTCGGGGACCAGGAGCCGAGGAAGCCCGGAGGAGGTGAGTCCAACTCCTTCCCCCGGACCCGAGAGCGGACTCCGGTCCGGTTCTTCGCGGCGGTGGATGCAACCGGGAGGTGGTAGTCGAGAGGCTGACAGGTGCAGGGTCCTGGTGCGGATAGGTGGAGTTAATGTTTTATCCGGTGTCAGGTACACGTATCTCTAATGGGATCCAGGAAGCATACAAGTGCGTGAAGGAGTAACCCTCTTCGGGCGTCAAATCTGTGTCCGGATTCCGACGTGACGTTACGCAACTCGGACGTTCTCAGCTGTTTCTCCGGTCGGACGCGACCGCGAGGATTCACGAGTGTCCCGAGTCCGGGGGCGTGAGCGAGTCCCTGGCGTCGGTGCGTGCGAGGGAATGTGAAGCTGTAACGGCGGCTGACAACTGAGTGACAGGGTGTGGTGTGAACAGAAAGTCAGCCACTTGTTTACCATCTGAGTTTCTTCTCATTGTCCGTTGAGCAACTGGAGCGAAAAAAGGCTAAATAATTGATTGGCCCCTGACATGTTTGTCCATGTGGTTGAGACAGAAAACCGTGAAAGGGAGTTTCACGCTTTCCATCAACATTAGCTTTCCGGCGGCGCCTCCGAAAAAAGAAAGGGACGTGGAAAAGTCATCAGGCCCGAGGAATTCACAATAAACAAGTATCATCGCGCCCCGTCGGAGATGTGGCTCACCCCGGCTGACCTCCTCGGTCCAGACCTTTCCCCGCTGTCGCAGAGATTCCTGGCAGAGCCGCAGGAATCCTCCGACTCTTCCCCAGAGCTCAACGAAACCTTTCATTATATCCGGTCTTGGCGACAAACAACTAGCGAAAAGTGACATTTCTGCGGCGGTAGGTGGGGGGGAACCCGACCTGCCTGGACGTCAGGGTATGGCTATCCTGGCCAACGACTCGAGCAGCTGCGGGACCGTCATTTATTGGCGCACGTGTAGCTTCTCGACGGGGTGATTCAGCGAAGGGGTCCGCCGTCGCCGTCGCCCCCCCCCCCCTCCCTGGCGGTACTGGTTTAAGTTTCCTCAGACTCGAAGTACAGCTCCGCCGCTGACCGGACTCGTATTTCCGCGCTGGCAGACGCATCTCGCGCCGGCCTGCGGAGTCCCGAGAAACATCTAATCCACTTAGCGTTTAGTGTGATCATCATATGATCCTGATTGGCATTGGAGTCACAAAGGAGCATCTGAGATGTTCCCCAAAGTCAGATTCGGTTTTGAGAATTAATCATGGACAATTAGGCGGGGACGCGGCTCGGCGACAAGAGCCAGCTTGTAGTGCACCGACGTTTGACAATGAGGGCTCTGTGGACTGATTTGATTTATTTATATATTTGACGCCGGGTTTTCGCGATTCATTCCTCAAAGCCGAGCCGACGAAACGACACGCGGGAAAGTGGAAGTCAGATTTTTAAAAATCCACACGCCTGAGGAGTCCTTTGTCATGATTCTGCTCCAATTTTACATCATCGGTTCGTCATCAGGACGAAAGGAAAGCGACATCCCGGTTACCGCCAGAGGTGCCGACGGAACACAACGGCAATTCATTTGGTTGCCGTTTTGCTCACGACCGTAGGAGTAGATGGCCAGTAGGTGGCGCTGTGATTTTGTGGTGAGCGAAAGCGCTTCCTGTTTCTGCGTGACAAAAGTGCGGCTGTAAAGCTCAACAATGGCGAGCGGTGACGTTTCTGTACAGACCGATGATGAGGTGGGGTTCCTGCTAGGAGCGACCCTGAGCTGCAAGGAGTGGCAATTCCAGGGGAATCTACACCAGCCGCCACGCCGTTCCAAGTACTCCGGAGTACCCCGGAGTACCCCCGAGTACTCTGGAGTACTTGGGAGTACTCTGGAGTACTATGGGGTACTAGGGAGTACTCCGGAGTGCTCCGGGGTACTCGGGAGTACTCTGGAGTTATAGTCTACCCACCCAGGTATGGCAGTTGATTGAAGTGCACATGCTTCTTTTCAAGGTGTTGCGTTTTCCCCGTCTCCATGGAAAGTCTGACGGAGGCTTTTCGAATCTTTGCTCTGCGGAGCATCGTTTCAGCATCCGTAGTCGTGAAAACGGTGGACTAAAGTCCCTCCCGGTTACGAGGACATCAGTACTTTGGTGGAACCAAATCTTCTTACTTGCTCATGCAGCTTTCAAATCTGGGAAATTCCCAGATGGTTGGAAAATGTTTCGGTGACGCCTGTCTCGAGCTGGCGGTCTCTAACATGTTATCAGTCCTGCAAGGATTAGTCTCGCTCTTGTGGATTTGCTGATGACCGTCTCGAAAGGCCGGCGGCATCACCTGCGCCGTCTCCGGTCCGGGCCTGAGCTGAAGCCTCCCACGGAAGCCCATCCCGGTTCACCGCTCCGTAACAGAAAGCCATTACTCGGTGAAGGAAATGGATTTGGCGCGGGGAATTTTTCGGTCTGAAGCGGCCTTTGATACCAAAAATAACATTCCCGGGTATCTTTGTCTTTAAAAAAGACTTACAAGATGAACAAAATTAAAACTGGAACCCACATCTTGGGTCAACTCCTTTCCAGTGAGCGGTTTGGCTCTTGGTATCCGCAGAAGTACCGAGGGATCATTTTAAAGACTCGCTTAAAAGGATCTCCAACCTTTCCTCGCCCGATCGCTCAACCGGTCTTAACCCTACCGCTTTGAAGGCCACCTTGCGCCCGCCGAGCACTCTCATCCATTTTTGGGAGCGTCAGAGCCAGGGCGCACTTACTTTATCCCCCTCTTTTAAATCTGTTTGCTTTAATTTATTTAGTTTCTCCTTGAAGCCCTTGCTAGGCGCAGATGTGGTAGATTAGCGTCTGCCGTAAACACCGGGGCGCTCGCACCAGACGTCTGCTTCCAATTAGCTGATGTACATTGAGTCTGGTCCTATCAAATAAAGCCAGGGTAAATAAACAAATCCCGCTGTAAAATGTTTACCGTACAGCGGCGGCCAGGGGTACGAGTCTCCTCCGAATAGCTCCCTTTTTCTGGCGCTTCCCATCCAGGCCGCAGAAATCGGCGAGGATTTGGGGTTTAATCGACCGAGCGGCTAATTTTGGGGATCTGCAGACGGTGTCTTAAGAATCAAACCGATTCGGTGTCGCGGCAGCAGAGGGGCTGCGATGCGACGGTCACGCCGGCCCGCGGGAGCTTCCCGCCGTGTTCCAACCCCTCCCCGCGACTACATGGGTACTAGCGTTTCGCCCGCGGCCGCTCCACCTGTTTGTTCGCCGCGCCGCCAACTGAATCTTTCATGGTGATCTCGCCGCGCCCTCGTCTCCCGCCATCAATTTTTCATCCCGCCATCTATAAGCCATGAGAGCGGGGATCCACCTTTTCTTTGCGCGGGTTCTTTCTTTTCGGTCGAAGGGGGATGGGTTGCGTTTTTTTTTTTTTTTTAAACTAGCATTTCCTTCTCCGGCGGCGGCGGTACCTGCTCGCATCAATAATTGAGCCGGCCTCGTCCCGTTATGGAACAGGACGAGGCCGAAGGGGGATGTTTCTTTCGGCCTGTGCAGATTTAGCTCATCCATATTTAAGACGTGCATCTGCAGGTGGACGGATTCGTGTCGAGAACGTGTTGACGTGCCGCCGTCGGACTTTCTTCCTCCGGAACCGTGAAATCTGACTTTCCTGCAATGCGCTTGTGGTTTCTCTGAAATCGGCGAGATTTTTTAAGGAGTCGACTCTCTTTTTTTTTTTTACGTTTGTTGATTTTCCGATTTCCTGAAGGTCCGGCTCTGGTGTTTGCGGCCAAATTCTTTAAAAAGCATAAGTGTGCAAGTGTTTGGTCTTAAAGCCCGGTTTAAAACCAATCTGCGTTCATTCTTCATTGCTTTTATTCATTGCGAGCTCAAAATGTCGGTCCAAGTCGTCCGGATGTGAAAGCAGGGAGCGCAAAGTCACTTAAGCTCCTTGCTAACGTCAACGCCGTGCTAACGGCCCGTTCTGTCGCTTCCACGGGGTCGCAAGTGTCGCGTTCACGACATTTAAATCTCCTTCGGAAACCGAAATACATTTGGTATCGGCATTTTTTTGGAAATGTGTTGACAGCGCGGCTCGGCGGGGATCCCGCTCATTTTCAGCCTTTACTTTAAAAACCACAATGTCTTCCGAGCAAACATTTTAAGAAAACCAAAAGCCGACCCGTCTCGGGTCCCGAAGGCCGACGAAAACCTCTCGATCCGGGGCTCAAAAAGGCTGCTTTGGGAGTCCCGTATTTTCAGGCACGGATTTAGTTCCTGTTAGCGAGCTAATTGTATCTCACTGCGTTGATCCAGTTGGCGCAGCGAGGCGCGTCGGTGCGTCACTTGTTGGACCTGAATATTTGAAGTTCCCCCCGGGATGAAGCCCGGATGGTTTTTGAAATGAGTACTTCGGGTATCGGGTATCGACAAGGGGCGGTATGACCCCGCAACCAAACGGTCTTTAAAAATGGCCGACAGGTAGCGACCGATGGCCCGTCCCCGCGGAACATCTCGGCTTCTGCGTTCCCATGAAGGCCGACTGAAGGAGGACTACGGTATTTGGGACTCGAGTTCGGAGTCCGGATGGGACGGCGCTCCCGTTCAGACGCTGCTCCGACACCTCCCGTTTTATGAGTATCAGGTTGTGCAAATATTTAACCCCGCCGAAAAACCAGGCGGCGCACTTGCTTTGGCGGGGGATTCCTGTCGCGGAGGATATTTTTCCCCGCGGTCGTGTTTCATCCGAAGGCGTCCCCTCACGATCCATTATTTCCTCTCCAAACAGCCACGACCGGCTCCGCCGACTGATCGCGGTTCCCGGACGGCGCAGCCATGGTCGGGCCCGAGGGGTCGGCCGCCGCGCTCTCCCTGCTGGCCCTCTACCTCCTCACCGCCGGGGCCTCCAGGCTCCCGCTGCCGCTGCCCAGAGTCTTCCTCTCCTTTGAAGGTAGGAAAAAAAAAAAAAAAAGGGAAAAGAAAATGCATGTAAGCCATTAGCGTGCCTCCGCGTCGCGGTTGTTTTTCTCCGCAGATGTCGGCCCCGACGAATCTGTTTTCGTTTGTCTCCAGAACGTTCCTTCCATCCGGTTGTATCGCTTTACAAGGTCTGAATCGATTAGTATCCCCGTCCCAAAGGTATTGAAAGTAGAAGCACCTGTTTTCCAGTTGGCGTGACCTGACGTGATTGTCACTGTGAAAGGATTCATGGTTGAAGAGCGAAAACACGGCCACATGAGTACCATTAGCTGAAGGAGCGGCGATAGATTGGCGTCTCCCACCCTGTTATTGACCCATTTCATGAGTCACTTTTCTGAATATTGTAATTGGCAAGGCGCTTCTGTGCTTAGTGTCCCGAACAAACGCAAGAGGTTCATCGGAGAACCCTACATTGTCCGGATGAGTGAATTTGGCTCAGTGTTCGATCGGTCCGGCTTGAGCTGAGCCTCTCGTCCAGCGACGGCAGGGATTGGCTGGATAGGATGTAGAGCGGATGAACGGATGACACTTCATTCCGTGAACGTTGGGTCTTTTGGTGCAGCGCAGAGTTCAGGGAAAGCTCAGTAGCAGGGCAACTGTCACAAGATGGTTCATTTTCCCCAGAGGACCCCCAACCATGTATGCTCTCTAAACTGCACAAGAATTAAAGTATAAACAGTGTACATACTCTGATCCCTGGATACGTAGCTCTGTTAGCTAACTGCACTAGCCTACAGGTACTCCATGTGTCATCACCGGCTCTCTGGGCGGGATGTTAAACACCCCTGATGTCTGGGAGGCGAAGGCCGTCCCCATGGTTTGTGTCATCTAATTGCTAATTCGCTCGCGCGTAGCACGCGGCGCCGATCCGTGGCGCTCCGCAATCTCGCCGAATGTGCAAACCAGGCTTGTTAGCGCAGGGAAGCTGAATATTTACGACCCGCGTGAACATCTTGAAAGAGTGATTGTACTTTTTTTTTTTTTTTTTTTTTTTCACCCACTTCTATTTTTATAGAGGCGGCTCGTTCGCTGCGCCCGATGGACGCGACGGAGCTGATGGCATGTGTTGACCGCATTAACGCCTCGCAAACGGGCCGTAATCAGTCCCAGCCTACAGATACGTCATCGGCGAACGGGATCGCCGTGATGTTTTCAGTCACGTGACCTTGTTTTTCCAGCTCGCACGAACGCGCACCTGCGGTCGTGAAGCTCTGTTCCTGACGGTTAATGGCCTTGCCGCGTCTGCAGAAAGTTAAACCTCCTCAGGGTGTAGCAACGCTCGTCCAACTCTGCCAAATCTGTTCCTGGTTAAAGTTTAATCCTGGCTCTGGGTTTTGCGCGCCCTCTTCCCTTGCGGTGTATCTTTGCGCGGATATTTTGAGGTACCCTCGAAGCCAGGCGGACGGGCCAGACCCGGTAAGCCCTTGGCGGCGGTCACATGGCGTGCTCTGGCCAAAGGTGATCGTCCGCGGCCACTTTCGCCCCACAATGTTCTTTTCTTCGCCGTCCGTCTTCCACGTTGCTCTGATTATGGTTCCATTCCGCGCATATCTGGATCCGCATTCCGGCCTGTTTCTGCTCGGGGGGGGATCTGCGAGTTGTTAGATTATGACTGCAAATAAGCGCGGGACTGAAAACAGAGGAATAAAAATCCCCCCGTCGCCGCCGCGCTAGGGGTTTTCGGCCACAGGAGGCCCATTATTCACTCAGCCCTCCGTCCTCCGACATCCGTAAACCAGCTTGCGAGGTCAAAGGCGACCCCGCGGAGAAGGAGCCGAGTCCGAGTCCAGGATGATGGATTGCGCTTGCGTCACGAGCATACCGCCGCCAGAAGGCGAGGGTCACGGGACGTTAGACACTAACGTAGGTTGATCCATGTCTTGATCTCGAGACGCTTTATGAGATTCCGATGACACTCGAGCCCTCGCTCCGTTAGCGATGTAGCATCGCTGCTGTGGACACGGATAGCATTAGCGTACCCCTTCTTGAGACTTTTTAAAACGAGAGCCGTCCATCATGAGGTTTTGGCGTCCAACCAAAGGTAGTATTTCATGGTTCCTGTGCTTCTGCGAGGCTTCTCCAACACCCAACTTCCTTCGAGGTCAGCCCGCAGTCCGTCAGGTTTCCCCACTACAAAAGGCTAACCGGGGACAAAATGAATTTAGCTTTTCATAGCCGGCTACTTTGAAAGGCCCGAGAGGCGACTTCGAGCCAGGAATCACTGTCACAGGAGGGCAATAAGAGCCATAACTCAACTCCCCGCTCAGATGCGGCGATCTCAGGGGCCGCTTCCAGATGGAAGGAGGCTAGCGGCCGCCCCGACGCAGAGGCTCATTTCCCTTGTAAACCCGGCGGGTCCGAGCGGGGGGATGAATTCCGGGAGTCTGGACTCGGTCCAAAGCAACCAGCCGAGATGAATGAAGAGTCGGCGAAGACGAGCGACGTCCGGAGGACGATGAGGCACCTGCTGGGTGGCCGAACGGGTCTGGAATCCTCCGCTCCCAGATGTACAGCCTGTTAATTAACATACCCTGGAACTAGCTAACCTGAGAAAATAAACAGATAAATGAGATATTCTCCGCTACGCCCACTTTTTTTTCCGTCCTCGTGTCGCCGCTGAAATCCAACCCAGGGTTGAAGCAGGTTCACGGGGCTCCCGGTTGAAGACGCCGCGTCCCGCCGAGAAGTCGCTGCCTCCGACATTCCTCTTCCCCTTGCGCTGCTCGTCTGCAAACGCAGCGCCGCCGCCGCTAAAAACCGCACCATAAACAGTGGAGAATGCAGCTAACCCGAATAATAAACTCCAGAGCGACGCTTTTCCCCGTGATAATAAACGCAGAAAGCCCTTCATTACTCCGAGGCTGTCTAAAGCTCTGCGGCGTGATCAGAGATAATTGTTCCTGTGAGTGTACTTCACCAGTAACCTGCCCGATTCACCACGCATTCCGCAATCTGCGTCACGACGAGGCCAAAGCCACGCTAGCTTGTGGCTATCGGTTGTATTCTTGAGTTTCACTGGTGCTCGCGCGGGACCGCCAGTTCCCGTTAGCTTGCGGCGAAACCTGTAAAACTCCAGAATTTGCGTTCTCTGTAATTTGGTGGAGGCGGAGCCAAGAGGTGAAACCCATACCTGCTTTTCCGGTGGGTTGGAAAACTAAGCTAGCGCAAGAAATGCTACAGCGAGGGAGCGCACAACTAGTTTTCCCTTAATGCCTCATCCCGGCGCCAGCCGCTCCGCTGTGGCGATTCAATTTTTGGTGAACTCTTTGCAGTCTTTGCCCAAAAGAGGCCTAGAGACCATTGGTGGACGAGGGATCGGCGCTTTTCGGACTGTTTGCCCAGCAAACCGCGGCGTCACGCTAGCCAGGCTCTTCTACTTATTCATGGGAGAAGTTGTCGGACGACGGCGCCGGTTTGTAATCGGCTAATCCCCTTGTCTCCGATTGAAACGTCTGCTGGAAGTCTGTTTTTAGCCAAGAGGTACCGTGGCGGATCCACTCGGATGAGGCTCCACGCTAAATGTCACGCTAACGTCGGGACCGTGTTTCCCCCTTGCCGTTGTTTTGGCGCTAACGGCGCGGTCACCGCTAACGCCCGACATCGCGCTCATTGCGGTCCACTTGAGCTCTTAAAATAATGCATTCATCATGTCGCCGCGGCGGCTCGGCTGGCGCCGCCGCCGCTGGAAATGCCATTCCGTGAATGGCTGGATTAGGAACCCCCTTCCAACCCCCCCCACACAGCGCCGCAGGTGGCAGTTTGTCCCGCGGCCCGTGTTTATGATCGGGATCATTTAACCTCATCAGCGCTCTCAGCCGGCGCTGGCGAACATCCAGCCCTCGGCCGCCATATTAATTTGGAGATACATACACAGCGCGTCAGAGGGGTTTATTTGAAGAGGCCTCGAGAGGCGGGGCGACGATGAGCGCCGCGAGCGTTGCTTTTAAAGGGAAAAATCACGTGTTTTACTCAAAAGCGCGGTGACGCCGCTTCCTCCAGCTTCTCGCCTGATGAAATAACTTTTTTTTGGACGGCGTTAGCTTAAAAGTATGCGGCGCGCCGGATCGCCGCAGTTATTTTAAGACCCCCTGGAAACCGACCGACTGGTTGCCGCCGCTAGTCTTTGCCAGGATTTCATTTGGTTTGGCTTTATGAAGATCGTTAAAAGATGCCTGAGCGGGATTTGATCATGTTTACTTGGATAATTTACGGTATTTAGACATTCTGCATCGCGCAGCGTCAATCCCCCCTCTGACTGATTGTTTATATCCGTTAGCATTTTGTATCATAGCTACATACAATAACAAGTGTTAGCCGTTTAGCTTTCTTCCAACCCCTCCGCTATCCGGTCTTCTTCTGGACCTCCTCCAACATCAGCGTTCCTCCACCCAGATGTCCATGTTTGTCCGTGTCCAAACCATCTCTTCTGACTTCTGAGGTTCTGACTTGTATCTCCAGAACATCTACCATCTCCTCCCTGATCCTCTCCATCCTCCTCACTCCAAAAGAGGAACTGCCAACATCTCCATCTCTGCCTCCTCTTCTTCTCAGGGCCTCCAAACCAGACAAAATGGCTGCAAAAACACAAATTATTACGCTTTATCTGACCTATTTTAGCAGGATGGCTATCATGTGATTAAAGCTGATTAAGGCGTGCTTAATAAAGTATAAAAAAAATAGATAGATAAAAATATAATTTAAAATAATATAAAAAATAGAAAACATAATATACACAAATATATCATGATATTATATAATAAAAATGTGATAAAAACATTCTAACATTAAGAATATCATGCTTAATGAAGTATAAAAAAATAATCTTTAAAAATATATTATTTAAAATAATACAAAAAATAATATATACAAATATGTCATAATATTATATTATATAATAAAAATGTGATAAAAACATTCAAACATGAAGAATCTCATGCTTAATAAAGTATAAAAAATATAATCATTAAAATGTATAATTTAAAATAATATAAAAAATATAAAATATAATATATACAAATATATCATAATATTATAATATATAATAAAAATATGATAAAAACATTCAAACATCAAGAATCTCATGCTTAATAAAGTATAAATAAAATAACTATTAAATATATAATTTAAAATAATATAAAAAACATAGAAAATAATATATACAAATAAACCATAATATTATATTATATAATAAAAATGTGATAAAACATTCAAACATGAAGAATCTCATGCTTAATAAAGTAAAAATAAAATAATTATTAAAATATATAATTTGAAATCATATAAAAAATGTGAACAATAATATATACAAATATATCATAATATTAGATTATATAGTAAAAATGTGATAAAACATTCGAACATGAAGAATCTCATGCTTAATAAAGTATAAATAAAATAATCATTAAATATATAATTTAAAATAATATAAAAAATATAGAAAATAATATATAGAAATAAACCATGATATCATATTATATCATAAAAATGTGATAAAACATTCAAACATGAAGAATCTCATGCTTAATAAAGTATAAATAAAATAATTATTAAAATATATAATTCAAAATAATATAAAAAATATGAAAAATAATATATACAAATATATCATAATATTAGATTATATAGTAAAAATGTGATAAAAACATTCAAACATGAAGACCCTCGTGAGCCGTCAGTCATTATAATGTGTGTGATTTTCATCTTAGCACCAAAATAGCTCTTAACTTGATTTTGGGTAAATCAGACATTTAGCAGCGGGGGATCCCCGGGAGGCCGGAGGAAGTCAGCCGTCGACCCGACGATAGATCCCGCTGTGTCGGCGTCGGATGCGAGGTCAAAGGTCAAAGGGCGAGGACGTCTGCGACCCCCGGCTGATCCTCGCCGTCCTGGTTTGCATTAAAACCTCCTCTTTCCGCCGGTGCGTGCGGGGAGGAAGCAGCGCAGGGAAATCTGTGATCTTCCATGATTACGGCGGGTTCTTGGCAGGACGAGGCAGAGGGTCTGTCAGAGCTGTCGACACACACACACACACACACACACACACATGTTGTGCATAGCTATAGGTCGGCGGCGCGTGTTGATGCGTGAACCACGTCTTGATGTTATACCTGATTACGTACTTTTTCCAAATGGCGGTGGTTGCAAAGATGCTAACTGTTAGCGCCACCATCTGGAAAGTTGTTTTTTTTTTTTTTTTAGAAAAAGCAGACTATGGAATTTCCATTTTCTCTCCAAAAACCTGGAAGGGTTCGTTGCAGCTTCCAGGTCGGCCCGACGGTTCGGTGTCCGGCTGGTGAGATCCAGTCTGGACTCCAGAAGCGTCATTGGCGCGACGTGTCCCCGGCTACGTGTCGGCTAATTTCTTTTCCATGCCGGGAAAGATTTCCTTCAAACATCTGGATCGAAGTTTTCGTTGGACGCGGGCGCAACAGGTGTGATACTCGTTGGCGCCCGGGGGCGGGAAGGCTTTCCCGGCGTCCCACTTGTCGTTTGTTGTTTTTCCCTTCAGCTGACTCCCGTGAGTCCGAACCCCCCGCGCCACAATAATATCGGAGATTTACTGGCTGCCGGAGGTGGAGAAAGTATCTGGTGTGGAAAGGCGAGAGGTGGGGTTGAGTGGAGGTTGTCTCCGTGGCGATGGAAGGATCGCTGGCGGTGTCGGGTTCGGAGGGAAGGGGGCCGGACGATCGCGCTAATACCTTTAGCTCGCGGGTTCGGCTAAGATGCGCGTCGTTGGACTCGCGTCCCTTAAAGCTAACGGCGCGCTAGCATGTTTTATTTCAATATGGCGTCTCCTTGTGCGCGCTAGCGACACGACTCCCGGCTTCAACTCGCCGTTAGCTCGCCGTTTGCCCTCCTGAATGATGGAGACGGCTGGGAATGCGTAGCGCGGCGGCGAGGGCCGACCGTCGCACGGCTGCCAGGCCTCCGAGGGACGTCCTGGGTGGTCCGCTCGCGCTGGAACGACACCTTAGCTCGTCCTTGATATGTATACAGCGCCGCTCATTACCGCGGGACCCCCCTTTCCTCCCCCCGCCGCCGCCGCCGCCGCCTCTCGCTGTCCTATTTAGGCAACAGCCATTTTTCATCTCTTGGAGGGCTGTCAGTTGCCACGGTGAAGACTTTTACAGGCCCAGTATGAGCGAGGAGGGGGGAGGGAAGGTAAGAGCAGCCATCCAGAACCAGAACTGAAGGGCCCCAAGCTTTGTCCGGCCAAAGAGCCACAGGATTTGGCACAAGCCGGACTCTCGGGCTGAAACCCCCGGTGGCGCTTCGGTGTTCGCGCCCGCTAACGGGTCACCGCGCTCCCGAGACCCGGTTAGCGGGCGAGGGAAAGGGGTTCGGTTTGTAAAACGTCAATTTAGCGGAAGGATCTTCTGGCTACCATTCGCGCCCGCTTCCTGCCCGCTACCCGCCCGCTACCCGCCGCTAAGCTAATGCGGCGCTACTGTTGGAAGCCATCAAACTGCACACGTCATCACACAGCTGCTGCTGCTTCAAGGAGAAGCTAACCTCCACGCTCCCGCACGCTTTCCGACAAAAATCTCTACTTTGCCTCCCCTTTTTTTGAAAAAAAAAAAAAAAAAACATTAAAACAGCATCACTCCACTCCTTATAAGGGCGTCTGGTCAATAAATAGGAAGGTTGGTGGTTTGATTCCTGATTTCCAGAGAACCTGTGTGTGTGTGTGTGTGTGTGTGTGTGTGTGTGTGTGACATTCTGCTCAGTAAACCAAACACCAGGGGAACGAGAGGCTTATCTGGTGTATAAAACAAAGAAAACAAAACAAAGAGGTTTGTTTGTGTTATGCGTCATCACACACACACACACACACACACACACACACACATACAAGCTCCCCAGGAAATCTGTGCGCATTACTTTGTATTGTGTTCCTCACCATGCAGTGTTCCCAACCAGTGTTTATTCAATGTTATTAATACTGAATTACTATAATTAATATAATACTTATGTTAATACCTGTTTTTAATCCACATTAATCCCAGATTATTTCCCCGGTCAAGTAGAAACCATGCATTCAATGTCAAACGGGAAAAACAGGTGACGTCGGAGACGACCCGCAGACATAAAAGAAGGTCAAGGAGCCCGATTGGCCGAGCTGAACGCCCGCCTCCCGCCGATTGGCCGACGGAAAGAAAACCCGCCGTTTTAGAACCGAGGGACCGCCGTCGACCGGAAAGGCGTTTAGTGCCGCTTCCGCTCGACCGCCCCTCATTGTGACCTTTAACCAAAGGGGTCGGCGAGGGTCAAAGCTCCGAATCAAAGGGGGGGCGGGTCCGGGGTCCACCTGCGGGTCGTTTCATCTCTCGGCCAATCGCCATCGGGGAATCCACTGAGCGGCGGCGTTTCGGCTACGCTAGCCCGCTAGCCTCCTGCGCTAACCTGACCCCCTCCTTTGCACCCGTGATCTCAGCGCAGAGCAATGCTTGTAAACTCTCGGGTAACGGGCGGCGTGTGGATCCGGATGATTCCTTCGTCAGAGGCGCAGAAACAGCTGCTCCCAAATTTTACCCTTCGATTTTTACGTCCTGATGCAACCGCGAAACATAAAAACCCGCCTGTGTCAAACCGAAAGCCTGGATGACCGTCACGGTCCGCGCTTGGCGTTGCGAATACAGGCTTGTTAGCGAGCGCGCGGCGCCATGTTGGGCGCAAAGGAGGGGGGGGGGGAAGCTGCAGGGCTGGAAAGGCGAGCGGAGCGGCGAGAAGATACCGGATCCGAAGGTATGCGGGGGCTCGGGAGGGCGACGCCGCACCCCCTCCCCCGACGCTTAGCTGCCCCTCTTGACGGGCGGGGGGGGGAGGGGATCTCCCGTTTCCCCCCCGCTGATGTTCATCGTAATATTCAACAAAGGTCTCACCACGTCAACGCACCGGGGGAATGTTCTGGAAGGGGGCGGAGCCTGATGGACAGGCGGACCGGCGCTGCAAGTGATCCTGTTCGCCGAAAGTACGCCTTCGGTTGCCATGACGGCGAGGAGATCATGGGTGTACTCGTGCACCGGCACGCTCCCCGCGTATGTTTGCAGTTAGCGCAGTTAGCATGACTGCTAGCTATTCATCCATTAATCTGTCCATCCATCCATTCATTCATCCATTCATTGATCTTTCATCCTTCCATTCATCCATGCATCCATTCACTCATCCAGTCACTCATTCATCTGTCCATTCATTCATTCATCCGTCTGTTGATCTGTCATTCATTCATCCATCCAGTCATTCATATGTCCCCACATCCATCCGTCATCCATTAATTCATTCATCCATTCACTTATCCATCCATCATCCATCCATTTTTTCATGCATTAATCTGTCCATCCATCCGTCCACCAATCCATCCATTCATCCATCCATTCATCTGTCCATTCTTCCATCATTCATCTATCATCTATCCATCCATCAATTCATTCATTCCTCCATCCATTCTCTCATCCGTCCATTCATCTGACCATTACTCCATCACTCATCCATCCATCCATTCATTCATCCATCCATTCGTTGGTCCATCCATCCATTCCTTAATCCATCATTCATCCGTCCATCCATCCATTCATTCTTATTTCATCCATTCATCCATCATCACCATTCATTCATTCATTCTGTAACACCACAAGCTGATTGCTGGAGCCTCTCCCAGCTGATGGTGGGCAAGAGATGTGTGTGTGTGTGTGTGTGTGTGTGTGTGTGTGTGTGTGTGTGTGTGTGTGTGTGTGTTCAAGCATGTATGTAGCATATACCATCATTTCTGAACTATAAGCTTTTTCCACAGGCTTTGAACACTGCAGCTTAAACAATGCCGCGGCTAATTTACGTATTTTATGGGCTATTTTGTGGTTTCCACAAGTGACACTGAGCAACAAAAAAAAAAGAGACTAAGAAGTGTGTGACGGAGGGATTCTGAGGCCGCTGGACGACTGGAGTGGCCTCAATGCGAAGGATAAAGATGAAGATAGCGATCGATGACCTCTCCTGCTAGGCTAACACATTTAGCCTCGTCCTAATAAGCATATAAGGCCTTTCTTTTCAAATTCCGTGGGTGCGGCTTATATTCAGGCGCGCTCAATAGTCTGAAATTTGCCACGACTGCGTTCTCCGTCAGCAGAAGCTAACCCTCCACGTCAGGTTTTCTTATGTAGCTTAAAAAGGACAAACAAAAAAAAAAAAAGAAGCTGTGGCTTCCTGACTGCTGGCTGACCAGCGAAGCTACATTCTTCCTCCGCCGGGACCGGAGGTTCTGCGGCCCGGAGTCATTACCTGCATCTCTTTGTCGGCGCAAAAGTGATTTTTTTTTTTTTTTTTTTTTTCCGCGCTTCGGTTCTCTGAAAGGTCACGCGATGGATTTTCACCCCGCGGTTTGAAACCCTTGTGTTTTTAATTAACTCTTAGCGAGCCTCTGCGGCTCTCGCAGCGTGGCGTGTAACACGAAGCCCTTTGAGCCGAGGCTAATATCGCCTCTGCTGCCATCTTAACTGCGATGCTATCTCCCGAGCTTTGAAGCGGCAGGCAGACGAGATCTTTATCTTATTCTCACCAGAAATTCATCTGTTTGACAGGACGCAGATTTTTTTTTTTTTTGGCACGTCGGGCAGGAGGACATGTTCCTCATCAGTCTGCAGATGATGTGGTGCGAAGGATTCGACCGCGGGTTCTCGGTTGTCGCCGCCAAAATAAATGTATCTTTTGACCCGCGGCGCTCTTGTTAAGTATGCATGAAGAGGATCTTCTTCTCCTTTGGGATTTTCCCGTCAAGGGTCCACCTTCTCCATTTAACTCTATTTTTCTGGATCCTCCTTCCTAACACCAACTACCTTCATGTCCTCTCTCACGACGTCCATCCATCTTCTCTTTGGTCTTCCTCTGGACCTCCGAATCCAGCGTCCAACGACCAAATTTTTTTCGTCTGTCCACGACCCAACCATCCCTGACCTTCTCTTCAGAACATCTAGCGTGTTCCGTCCCTCTGATGGACTCGTTCCTGATCCTCTCCATCCTGGTCGCTCCCAAAGAGAACCTCCACATCTTCATCTCCGCCACCTCCAGCTCTGCTTCCTGTCTTCTGGTCGTTGTCAGTGTTTGTAGATCATCTCGCCACCGTCTCCTCCAGCTGATGTTCTTCTATCTTTTCTCCACCCATTCCACCTTCTTGATCTCCACCTGGGTTCCTCTCATCCACACACATGTTACTCCGTCTTGCCGTGACGGACCTTCGTTCCTCCCCTTTCCAGCGTTCCGCTCCTCCACCTGTTCCTTGTTCTCACCGCAAATCACAATGTCATCTGCAAACGTCTTGATCCGCGGAGATTCCTGTCGAAACGCACGTTTGAAATACAACTTTTGGATTTTTGGAGAAGCTCCGCAGGGGCTGATTCATAGGTTTGTCAGGCGGTTAGAAGAAATCTGTGAAATCCAGGATGTGGTTGTCGGGCCTGTGGCGGTTCAATCCGAGGGACGCCGAACCTTCGGTCGCTCCTCTTCCATTTCAGGACTTCTGCCGTCCCAAATGGCGAAAAAAGGGTTCGGTTTGTTTGGGAGTCACGGTAACGGCGTACGGCGAGGGCGAATCCTCGTGGGAAACGCGGTGAAGTGGTTAACTCCGAAGGGGCGGCGCCTGAAAACCCCGGATTGAAAAGAACATTCACCAAAACATGACTCTGAGCCCAGAAGACCAGGAACCACCTGCTCCTTGACTGGAGGCCTCGCGGAGGGTCGGCGACGGGAGGAAGCCGCGGGTTCCATAGATCCACGCCGCCTCCGCTCTCAGCGCTGATTGGAAAAGTGATAAATATGCATGAGTTTGGATTGTAACCGAGGGCTCTCCATCTCCATCTCCAACCGTCTAAGAGTGTTTACTTCGCCCGCCAACAATGTCCGGGGAGACCCTCCACGTCGCAGCTGCGCCCCGACTCCACGTCGGATGGGGGGAGGAGGGGGGACGGGAAGTGACAGCGGAGTTTGGGTAAAATCAAACAGGAAGCGGATCTTCGTCCTCGCGGAGGGACGATACCTAACAAGAAAACCAGGTTCTGGCGCCGCTCCGGTCTCCGGGGAGCCATTGGTTTCCTCTTCGCCTTTCTTTTTGGTTTGCTTTTTGATGCTGGACCGGCTCTGGAGCGTCTGATCTCCGGTCCGCTCTGAAGAAGGACAAAAAAAAAAAAGTGACAGCCATTGAAAAACTGTGCGGTGGAAGCGGAAAAGACCATTTTATCTGTTTCTGTGAGTCCACCGCGTGATGTACGGCTTGGACCGGACTGCGTTGGACATCCCAAGACGAAACGAGAAACCCTCGAACAAATACGCGCTTCTCCAGATCCCGGTTTCCGCTTTCGATGAACGCCGACGCCATTTCGGCAAATTTTTCGTAATTTGTACCGGCAGACGTTCATTTGTTTCATCCGGTTCTCGACTCTGGACTCTGGATACGTAGCATCTCTGGAAAAAAGACATGATCCTGTAGGCTCAGGAAGGACGTTGGTCCTCCAAATAAAAGACCTCGGGCTTCAAAGCTGATGGAGTTTGACGGAAGGCGGAGGTCTGGTGTCACCTGGACGTGGTTTGGAAACCGCAACGGCTTCGGTTTCAGGTTTTGAGCTTCCTTAAAGGTGCAGTTCGCCAACCGATAGAGATGCAGACATCATCTTTTGGCTAGCAGCTCCCGAAGCCTCTCCTCGAGTTCCAGGGGAAAAACCTCCCGGTGGCCTCCTCCCAAACAACCGGAGAGAACTGGAACTTTTTAAACATAATAAAACAAACGGAAAAACAAATCAAGCGCCTCGCTGACGCTCGTCCGGCGTGATCCACGGCTCCCGGAGCTCCGGCTCAGGTGTTCGGCATGCTCCCTTTAGCCGCCGCCCTTCCGCCGTCTCGCGCCGGCCAACCGCTCGGCTCGTCCCCGAAACTTTTCCGACTGAGTCACGACTTCCTCGCTCGTGAATCAGTCGGCGACGGCCGGGATCCAAACGTTCCACCAACTCTGTTTATCCTCCGAATGTGTTTTTAAGTACGACGCCCATAAAACAAAAACACTCGTACGCCGACGACACCCCGCGCTACATGGCGCGGCGACTTGCCTCCTGAGCTTCGAGAAAACCTGAAGTCAAGTTGACGGAGTTTTGCTTTTATTGCGCTTGGCGCGCGGCGCCTTCTCTTGTTTCGCTCCGGTTTCAAATGTATCATCTTTTCCTTTTTTGCCGGAATATAAATAAAACAAGCAGATTATTGTTTTCTCATGTTTTTCAAAGCCTCCTCCCTTTCCCCGTCTCTCAGACCTGCAGGCCTCCCAGTCCTTTGAGCACTACAGCTTGTCCGATAAGCCCATGGACTACAGGATTCTGCAGATGAACGAGGACCAGGACCGGATGTACGTGGGCTGCAAGGACCACGTCCTCTCCATGGACATCAACAACATCACCCACGGCACGCTGAAGGTCAGCGGACGGTCACCGTGCGACCATTATCTCTTTCCTCTTAAATATAAACAGGAAAAGAGTCAAATTAAGCCGCCGGGGCTCTGCAATCATCCCTGCAATTATATGCAAATCGCAACGATTCGAATAATTCGGGCGTTATTCGAAAGAGCCGTGAAATACCGTGACCCCCTGATAACTGGTTGGGCGTGCGGAGGCGCTGGAGTTATCTGCAGCGTAATTGACAAGCGTGAAGTGCATAAACAGATGGGAGAACGTAGAGCTTCGCCCCCGAGGGGACGCTGCACCGCATCCACTTCTCCCCGCTCAATTGCTTGATATATTCATTTGGACGAGACCTTTGAGGACCTCTCCAGGCATTTCAGCCCCCCCTCCCTTACTAGACAGTAGCTGGCTCCCGTCGCTAACTCCCATTAAACATTCAGCCTCTTCCGTATCCAATTTTCCCCCTTTAATTCAAGGGTGCGCTGACAGGATATCGTCGAACCTCAACCGGTCCGTGTTTATCTCCCGCCATCTGTTACGGACGTTTACCGGCGTCTTTTAGCCGACTGACGCGGACTTGTATGCTTTCACCACCAGGTGTTTTGGCCGGCGTCTCAAAGCAAGATAGAGGAGTGCCAAATGGCAGGGAAAGACCCCACGGTAAGAGCGCCTCTACTGGATCTTCCGTGATTAGAAAACTCACATCGGGATGGGGTTTGCTGAACTACAGCACAGTAGACCTTTTTGCACTGTCAGAAGTTTTTTGCAGTTCCCAGAACCTTTTTCAGGAAGTAGGCTATTTCTTGGTGCATTCAGAGACACCAGGGACGATGGACCTCGGTCCCTAGAACCATATTGGCTTGTATTCTGTGTCCCATTTTAATGCCTTTGGAGCTCAAGAGACTTTGGCAACTGGTGGAACTCACAAGATACCTCCGTTATCCGGTACTTCTTTCGGAATCGCACTTTTTAAAAGCCACTGTGGTCGCCCGTCAGCTAGTTTCTTGCAGCAAAACGGACAAGAGCTGTGAGAAATGGAGCACCGAAGAGGTCCAACTCGCAGAGGAGCGGCCACATTCGGCCGGGATAGGTGCTAAGTTAGCTAGCGGCTAACGGAGTTCTTCACACGGCGAAGCGGTGCAGGGAGAGGATCAGAACCCTTCAACCATCCAATTGCCCGATGTGGCGCGATGGTAGCTTCCCCCTCCTTGGCGTCCAAGTTGTCGTCGTCGTCTTGGCTTGTTTGTTTTTGTGTGGCGCTTAAGGTGCACGTTACGGAAGCTTACGTCACACTGTCCTCATGATGGTTCCTCACGAGCTATGGCAACTCAAAACTGAAGTTTCTCTGGATGAGGCTACTCCCTGGAACCAAATTCTGGCTTCCTAGAATTGAGTTCTAAGACGGATTTCTAGCCGAAAGCAGATATTGTTAGAGATAAAACACTTTAAAGGGACGGACTTGGACCGCTAGCTGTGTGAAAACCAGATCCACACAGAACATCTGCTCCGATCGGGGGCATCTGGAGGAAGCAGAAGTTGCTCGCACATCTGAACGACACTAAACGTTCAATCGAATGGCCGTCGGAATCCCATAATAGCAGCCCACACTGCCAGCGTTTGGGAGTTAAAGGGTATCCGATGCCACTCTGCCAAGAAACCACAATGTAATCCTTGTACCTGATGGTCTCAATTTGCTCCAAGTCTTCTATCAGCTGTTTCCTAATCCACATTCGTCCAACTTGGAAGGGAACAGCTCGGCAGCCTGGCGGCCAGAAGGCAGCAGATGTCTGCAGGGTCGCCGGGTCGCCCCGGACCCGGCGCCATTTGGACAAAGAAGGGGACAAAACAAGAAATGGGATGCGGCTCATCGACGGGACCCCTTTCCCGGCGCCTGGGAACAAGGATCCGTCTTCCAGTCCCTGCTAATAAGCTCCTTCTGAAAAAACGCAAATATAGACGGAACCCTCCAGAGGGGTTTGTTGGGAAAGCATACATGTGTTCCTGGAGAGGACGCCTTCCAGACTCTCGCTCAAACTCCGAGAGGAGCTGATGTGTTTCGCCAGCCGGTTCCTCCGACGTTCTCCATCATGTCAGGGGTTTTCTGCGCCGGGATGTAGCAGAAGCTGTTTCTAGTTTCCCCGAGTGATTTTTCTTTCTTTTTTTTCCTTTTACTGAGTCACGGCTCGCTCGAGGCGGACACGCTCCCGCAAATATTTGGGCGAAGCCATCTCTGCGCCGAGCCACCCGCTCACCCCCGCCCTCCTTTCAATCTTTCATTCCTTTTTCTTTCTTACAGCAGTTTCCTTTCCAAAATACGAAAAAAATAGATCTCAATTCCCTTTCTAATTTTACTATATTTTCTCGTCTTCACTCACTTTTTCCTCTTCCTCCTCCGGCGGTTCGCCAAAGTCCATTTGTCTCTCTCTCTCTCTCTCGCACTCCTTCCCTCGCACCACCAAGCTAATTACCAGCCGGCGAGCTTCGTTCCCCCCTGGAACGACTGAAAAATATTTAAAAAATGACGGCACTGCCCAGTTAATTTGGTTACCGCCGTGCTATTACTCTCAGGGTCTTCTCTGACTGGACACTTTCTGTTGACCTTCATGTTGAGGAGGTCACCAGAGTCGCCTTCTCCCATCTCGGAAACATACGTACACCTTTGTCAGTTGGCCAGAGGTCTTGTCGTCTCGTGCACCATCTTTGTGGAGCAGAGATGGTTCGCACTTCCTTCTCAAAGCAAGAAGATCCCTGGTTGGATCCAAACAGGAGGCCTCTCTGTGTGGAGTCTACATGTTTTCCCAGAGACTGCAAGGTGTTCCTACCACAGTCCAAAAATATGCAAGGGGTTCATCGGACACTTCCGACCCCATCACTTCCCCGACTACAGGACAGGCGGGATAGAAGGTCAATGGATGTTTTCTTTGTGTCCGTGGGAGTCGTCAAACCAAACGGCCTCAGCCGGTTCTGTAACGAACAACTCCAACCACGTGTCCTTGTCCAGAAGGTGACGGATTCAGTTCCTCGACCGGCGCCACCGTCTGTGTTCGCGGCACTCGGGCGGAGTCGGACGCTACGACACCCAGAGGGTCGACTAAGTCCGTTTACCTTCGCCTCCTAAGCCTCCGCCTTAAGCCGCTCCATCTCGGCTTCGACTTGCGCGGCTTTCGAGGGCGCTTATCCGCTTGCGAAGGGCTTCGGAGACGGAGGATGACGAGATGGACGAGGCCGCGGCGAGTCGGACTCCTTGTCCGCGAGCGCGAATCTCTGCGGAGTCGCCTTGAGGCGCAGCAGCTGCCCTTCTTATATCTTGTCCGTCAAGACCTAATTATTCCCGGATCGAGAAACGTCCGCGGATCCGTAGCCTCACCTGCCGCAGATACGGCGGCGGCAGCCGATTGCACAACATCGGATTATATAAACCGCGTATCGGTTCAGATAAGCCTGGATTACTCACTCCTATGGAATAGGATACATCTGGAGAGATAAACCAGATCTGGGTTTTACTGTTTACCCTGGACTAACACCAGGAAATAGACTTTCATTTGTTTTTAATTCCCTGTTTTGTCTGCGTGGCGTCATACTTGGAATGAGAGCTTATCAAACGCGAAGCCGGCAGACGGTATCGCTAGCGGAAAGTAAAAGAGCGAAGCCAAAGCGAGGCGTCGCTCTTTTTTTACGACGTCCTCTCACCTTCCCGTGTCTTTGTTTATCTGTTTTTGCAGCACGGCTGTGGGAACTTCATCCGGGTGGCGCAGCCGTTCAACAGGACCCATCTGTTCATGTGCGGCAGCGGAGCGTTCAGCCCGGTCTGCGTTTACGTCAACAGGGGCCGCAGACCCGAGGTGGGCACCGGTCAGATCCACTCCGCTGGAGAAGCAAACGCCTCGAAAGGGATAAATCTTTCTTTCCGGGCGGGTCGAGCCGCGGGAGGATACGAGCCGAGAAACGGTCCCTGCCGGTGACCCCTTCTATTAGCCCGCCGCTTCCGCAGGCTAGCGCCGCGTCCCGCCGAGCTCGGATCCGCGTGATTTGAGCCGAAAGCTAATTTTCAGTCCGGGTTTGTTGTTGGTCGAGACGCAAACGCTATCGACCATATATTTTAATCTAATATTTACAACCGTGGGGCGGCGCGGGAACAAGGGAGGGCCTCCTCGTGTCTTCTTGGGTCTCCTCAGATTTCTCCGGTTTCCTCCGACGGTCCAAAAGCATGCAGGAGGTGAACCGGAGACTCCAAATTGCCCAGATGTGTGAATGAATTATTGTTTGTCTCTGTGTGCGGCCGGTTCAGGGTGAACCCGACCTCGGCCGGGATTGGCTGCGGCACCCGCCGACCCTGAGCGCGGGATAAGCGGCGTGGATAACGAACGGACGGATTTACAACCATTAAATACAGCTGTTGCTTGATTTTCAAACTCAGGGATTAGAAGGAAAATCCAATCTGGGCGGCAGATTAGCCTCGAGCGCTTCCATTTCACAGGGGAGGTCCGCTCGTTTTCGAATGTAATCTCAACCCCGAATGAGTCACCGGGGGAAGTAACTCGCGGCGCGCGGACAGATGAGGAATTCCAGGAAAATAGCTATCGCCGCGGCGATGCTACGCTAGGACGGGCGTTCCCCTAGCACCGGGATCTCCGTTCCAATGGGAGCGGTCTCCTGCGTGGCTGGCGGGTTTTGAGGAATGCGAGAAGGTAATGATTCAACAAAAAGGGCAACCAAAGGGTGAATTACGTCCGTCGCCGCATTCCAACCCCCCGGGGAGAAGAGCGTTTCCTTCATGAAGTCACCAATCCCTTGTCCAAAAAAGCGTGACGTCACCTCGGCGCCCGCTGAAATCGACACGGCGCTAAAGATGCTAACCGCGCTCCGAGTCCGGAGGGAGTTGTCGCTCCGTCGCACGGCCGGGGATTTATTTCCATAACAAATCGAGGCGGTACGTAACACGAGTCATCCAGAGGCGGAGGCGCAATCGATCGAATCCAAGAGTTAAAGGATGATCCCGGCTTGTTTCACCGTGCCCGGTCGGGGTTTTTCCACAGGAAACGGGAAATGGCGTCCTTTCCCTGCACACATCGCTAGCAAATCAGCGTCCCCCGTCTCTGATCCGCGCCGAATCCCCTCGCGAGGCGCTGCTCGTCTTTCCTTTCCGTCCGATGAACAGCCGCTCCGAAACCGGCGCTCATCCCTTCTGTTAGCATGGCGGCGCAAAACAACAACGTCAGTAAACAAGCTAGTTGTGGTCGCTCGAAAACAAAATGGAGCTTAAAACGCCGCCGATTCCGAGTGACAAAAAATACGGTCCGTTTGGAATTGGATGGCGCGTTCTGTTAGCCTGAAGGGAGTCTGCTTTTCCTGGCACGAACATTTCTCGCCTCTTAAAGAAAAGTTAGTTTTTAAAGATGGCCTCGGGACACGAAGCGCTCCGTTTCTGATGTCCTCGCGTTTTCGGCTCTTTAAAGCACTCGGCGTTTACCCTCCCTACCTCATTAGATAATATATGACTTCGCTAACAGCTTCGAAGCCTCTGGCGGCCTCAAGTTTCCACTTCATCCTCCTGTATTTAACATTTTAACGACAAGCGGGGTCACAATGTCCTGCTTGTTTTCAAATTGATTCAAGACCAGAAGTTTCCACATAACACTCCGAGGGAAGCTTTTAGCTCGAAACATACATCGCCGCTGAAGAGAGTTCGAAACGGGCCTTCGATAGAGAGGCTATTCTTTTCTGACGCAGGGGGCGACCGATGTTTCAGATGCTAAGCTAGCTGGATGGAGTGGAAGAGGACGGGAAGTTGGTCGGTATGAGAGAGGAGGAGGAGGAGGTTAGATGGAGGCAGATGATTGGCTCTGGTGACCACCGAAGGGAGAGGTCAAAGCAGAAGAAGGTGATGACGATGCTAGCCATCCCCTAGCGGCTAGCTCAGACGGACACCCGCTCGCTAGCTTCGGTTCTCATGCTGGTCGGGCCACAGTTTGGCTTTACTTTGACCGGCGAAATGGTAAATTTTAATGAACCCTGTTATTTGTGATGATTGAAGAGCCACCAGGGGTGAAAGGGATACATGTGGATCCAGAGGTTTTACGATCTTACACGAAAATCATGCTAACCTCTGGAGCAGAGCTGCGGTAGAGCGATAGAAATGGGAGAAGCTCCACATTTAGCTTCAGGCGGATCTCGCTTGACGATGTTCTAACCCAGTGTTTCCCAACCTTTTTTGAGCCGCGGCACATATTTTACATTAGAAAAATCGCACAGCAACACAACCAAATAAATATGTCAAAAACATTTTTGAACGAATTAGAATGAAACCGTAGTCTCAATTTACTTTGTGCGAAATCTAATATATCTAATATCTGTAGATCCGTCAAGTTGCAATGCAAATTTCCCACCGATGTGCAACTTTTCCAGAGCACTTTTTACAATATCTGAAGACACGTCATCAATATGTCTGGAAATGGTATTATTTGAGAGAACCGGCTATTTCTTTATCAACGCCAGAGCCGAGCATTTCTTCTCCGATGATTTCGCCGGCAGGTCGTATTAATGTTTTGCTGTTTGGATTTAGAGACGAGTTCAGCAACTTTATAGCAGCTTTCACTGCTTTCTCACTCGTCTTGGTAGTTTTCAACAACGCTGCCTGTTTGTTTACGCAGATACAAGTACCGTCATTTCCGGACGATGAGCCGCGACTTTTTTCACGTAAACAACGATGCGGCTAATATACGGACTTTGGATGGGGGGACGCTAACGAGCTTCACGCCGCTAAAACGTTTATCCTCGTCACATCGGACCGATGAAACGACCGCGAAATTCTGAGTCCGTTCAACACCGAAGAAGACGACTTTGACGGTTTTAGTGCGCAGGAGGAAGCTAAAGATAGCGACCGGCTAGCCGGTGCGGCTAATATTGAGGTGCGCTGAATAGTCCGGAAATTACGGCGCTTTTTATTTGAAAACTGTATCACTCTGACACACAGATGCACAGGTTAATTCACCCCCCGTTGCCATGGAATGGACACGCTGCCCACATAGACATAGGAAGACACATTATTTGCGTCGGATAAATAATTTTCGGACCAATCGGGTGAAAGTGGGCGTTTTTCCACGGCACACCTGATGATCTCTCACGGCACAGCGGTTGGGAAACACTGTTCTAACCGATTCCGCGTAATCGGCGCTTCTCTGAGGTATATTTGACGAAGGTCAGAGAAAAAAAAACGGGGCTCCGGGGAAGCGGCATCACCTGAGTTCCAACCTCGGGAAGTAGAAACAACGCCAAACCCGGACCTGAGCGAGGCAGGACGCGAAAACCGGGTAATTTATTCAGGTTACAGCGCATGGCGCCGCTTTACCGCAAGGAAGGGAATCGAACTTGGCAGCTTCTCCACCTGCAGTGGAAACCTTAGCAATCCGGCGCGTCTAGCGGGGAAATTCCACCTCGGCGGTTTACTGTCCCTCACGGGCCGGTCCGGGGTGGACCACAACCATCTCCTGAAAGCCAGACGAGAAGGAGGCCGAGCCACCTTGCGGGACCTCTTATCCCCTTTTATTGCCGATCTGTTGGACGGGGTCGCCGCGAAACGATCCGCGACATAAAGCTGTCGCCGAAAAACTATAACCTTCTGCTCGCTTTGTGACAGGAACAAGTATTTCACATCGACTCCAGGACGGAATCTGGCAAAGGGAGGTGTTCCTTCAACCCCCAAGTGAACACCGTCTCCGTCATGCTCAGTAGGTGCCTCCTCGCTCTCCTGAGTTGGTGTCTGATGCTTGCAAAGTTCAACTCCCGATTTCCTTTCCAGCTCTGTGCAACCTCCACGTTGAGATGAGGCTTTATTTGGATCGTAAAATCTTAAAAATAAAAGAGTTTTCACCGAGGGCCACATCATGGTTGCCCTAAAAAGGGCAAAAGGGTTTACGGTTAACTTATTTATTTTTGAAGGCCTTCTCGCAGGCCCACGTGAAGTGACGCCTTGAGTTTGTTTTGTAGAAGCCCTTCGCCTTGCCCATCTGAACGGACACTCTTGAGGGTGATACGTTGCACCCCGAGTTATGCCTCCTGACACCCGAGCGTTGCCTCGTCAGCAGCCGGCGCAGGGAGGCTGGAATTACCCCGGGGGGGGGTCGGCCGGAGGGGAAATGCGGAGATCTTACCCCTTCGAAATAAAAATCCGGCGTCTCAAGAGGCCAAGAAGGGGAGGAAATGCCTTTTTTTTTTTTCCTTTTGCAAACATTTTTTGTTTTCTTTTTGTTGGTTACCCGAGGGGAGTGGGCGGGGGATTATAAACAATTTATTTCATAACATCGATGTCCGGTATAGAGCACATGAATCTTCGGTGTTTGAAGTTTGATTCCTGGATATTGTCCGGAGACGCCCCCCATCTGTTTCTGATGACCCCCCCGCCGCCCCAACACTCCCCGCTTTTCTACACCAGAGTCTGAAAACATGATCCGGCGCAGAGGCTGATTAGAAGCAGGAAGTGGCAAGACTCTAAACATTTGATTAGCGTAAACAGCCTTCCGATCTGCGGGGCTTATAAGCGCGTTAAAACCGTTGTGATCGTTTGCGTGTTCCAGACCAGGAGCTGTTCTCGGGCATGTACATCGACTTCATGGGGACGGATGCCGCCATCTTCAGGAGCCTGACCAAGAGGAACGCAGTGCGGACGGACCAGCACAACTCCAAGTGGCTGAGCGGTGAGTCCGGGCATACCGTCCTCCTCGTCGTCACTTCAGAAATGCGTTCGTCCTCGATGTCCCGACGCCCCTTTTTTCGCGCAGAGCCGATATTCATCGACGCCCAGTTGATCCCGGACGGAACCGACCCCAACGACGCCAAGTTGTACTTCTTCTTCCGGGAGAGGCTGATGGACAACAGCGGGAACACGAAGAACATCCACACCATGGTGGCCCGAGTGTGTCCGGTGAGCGCCTTCCCCTTTTTCTATCGCCCGGCGACTCCGCGCTTGTTTGCCTTCCCGTGGTGAGCCGGGTTTTGTCCCGCAGAACGACATCGGCGGGCAGCGTAGCCTGGTCAACAAGTGGACCACCTTCCTCAAGGCCAGGATGGTATGCTCCGTGCTGGAGGAGGACGGCACCGAAACCCACTTTGACGAGCTGGGTGAGTAGGACGCCTTCGCCGGTTCGCGCTTTTTGATGTTTCGGACCCTGTAATTTAAGAACCGCGGGGGCCGCGAGCCAGAGGCCAGCATAATACCGTGAATCTGGACTTGAGCTCCAAGGTTACACCGTTACTTGCTCAGCAAACAATCCGTGGAACTTCCTTTGTTTAGCCTGGATCAGGTCTCTGCCCTACATCAGTTTTCATAACCTTTTTCTTTTATGCCTCTCCGACTTACCCCGCGCTACTTGATGGAAACTATGAACTTCATGCTTCTCCTCTGAGCTCATCAGATCGGTCCCTCGGTCATCCGCCGTTTGCTGAATTCTCCCTATCGGGCAGGAGTTCGGCAAAAAATCGTCTCGACGTTCTCGCCTCCCCCTTTCAGATGTGCGTTTCTGTTTTTGTCGGTTCTCGTCGCAGAGAGCGTCTTCCTGCTGGAGACCGACCAGCCAAAGGGCCTCCTGCTGTTCGGAGTCTTCACGTCCACAAGGTGAGACCGAAGGCGACGAAAGACCGGTTTGACATTCCCGCGGGCCTTCGGAGTGCTCGCGATGCTGGTTACCTGGGTACTTGTACACAAAATTTGCTTCTGGCTTCACTGCCAAGAGAAACTCGTTCAGCTGCAGCCGGAAACGAAGCCGATGATTGAATCCGAGAAAACGTCGGTTGAAAGGTGTTTTATACTCACCTTTGGACGCCGGCGGCAGGAGGTGACCGAGAAGTGACATTCTCACCTCCGTCCGCAAGATAGAGATCGAAAGAGGGAGGTTGTGGATACGAGCTGCCGAAATGAGTTCCATCCCTTGGAGATAAGGTGAGGAGGTCGGTCGTCCAGGAGGAGCTCATCCAGAGGAACCGGACGAGGTGTTTCGGACATCGAGTCCCAGGATACCCTGAAGGGACTGCGTGTCCGGGAACAAATCCGGGACTCAGAGATGGACCACGTCACTGGGTAGAGGGGAGTCCGGGCCTTTAAGGACGGATAGATGGAGGTTTTTGTTGCCTAGCAGCGCAGCTTTCAGCGACAACTGTCATCAGCGCTGAATCCAGATGGGTTGCATCTTCCGTGCATGACTGCGTCCGCTTTACGACTCTGTTTTGGATTTCAGGTTGTTTCCGCGCAGAAACCGACGGGTTTTTCATTTTTCGGCGTCATTTCCCGTCCATTTCCTGTCAATCAGCTCGGAGGCTGTTTCCCTTCTTTTTCCCAGTTCATACATCTTTGGCTGCTTTCTAAAAGTAAGATTTTCCTCCTAGCCTGTTTGCTAATTAGCGATCAAACCAAGTCAACTAGCTGGTTAGCTCTTCCTAGCTTTATCGTGCGTTAGGCTTGTCTCAGGTCCCGTTATGTAGCAGAACAGCTAGATGACGGAGCACCGGCTGCAGAAACTCTGCGTCCTCTGCGTGGCCTCGGCTCTAATGGTCGTCCCCTGCGAGCGAGTCGCTCTGATGGCGGCGTCCACGCGGCGCCAACATCTGTGCCCGAAGGGAGGGAACGCCATCGAAGGTCAAAATCACGCATGAGGCGCGGCGATGGTGGAGTTCTAAACGGGCCACTCGATCCCTCATTCCAGACCTCCGACCGAGTTTGCGGTCGCCGAGGGCTCGGAAACCAGGAACGTTTCACAAAAGCGTGGTACGTTTGTCTTCCTCAGCTCCGTGTTCAAAGGCTCGGCGGTGTGCGCCTACAACATGGCCGACATCCTCACCGTCTTCAACGGACCCTTCGCCCACAGGGAAGGGCCCAACTTTCAGTGGATGGCGTTCCAGGGGCGCATCCCGTACCCGAGGCCGGGGACCGTGAGTTTATCCCGACGCCTGTCGCTCGATGGTTGAAATAGCGTAATTTCCAGACTAGTGAGCTCACCTGAAGATAAACCGGCTAGTGCTAAAGCTACATAGCGGTAGCATCCACGAGTACGTACCGGAAATGCTTTTACCGAACGGCTGATTGACACGAGGAAAAGTCCATCCATTTGTCCGACTCCTGATCTGGGTCTTCCTCCTGCGCCCGGAAACCGTTAAAGTCATCTTTTTAAATGTCGGAATTGAACGGCCTCAGAATTTCACGCTCTTTTCATCGGTCCAATGTGACGAGGCTAAATGTTTTGGAGCTGTGAAGCTCCACACCCCCCAAAAAAAATCCATAATTCCAAAAAAGCAGCGGCTCCTAGTCCGGAAAGGTACATTTGTAAGAAATAAGAATAAGAACAACTTTATTAATCCCGAAGGAAATTGCTGTGCCAGAGTTACAGAAAATATAACAGTAATAAATAATAAAAGAAAAGGCAGAATTAGAAATAAAAATAAACTATAAACTATAAAGTGTCTCAGTGAAACTACAAAGTGTCTTAGTAACAAGTGAGGTAAGGAGTGCACAATAGTATGATAGAAGGGAAACTTGTAGTGTAGCGGTTATGAGATGAAATATTGCACAGAAAGTGGCTTAAATAAAACCGGATAAAATAGCATTGTTTCTTCCGCTTCCTCTTGGCGCCCAGTGTCCGGGGGGGGCCTTCACACCCGACATCCACACCACCAAGGAGTTCCCGGACGACGTGGTGACCTTCATACGCAACCACCCGGTCATGTTCAACCCGGCGTACCCTCTGGGCCGGCGCCCGCTGGTGGTCCGAACCAACGCCGATTACAAGTACACCTCCGTGGCCGTGGACCAGGTGATGGCCGCGGACGGCAACTACCAGGTGCTCTTCCTGGGCACAGGTACGGACGCCGCGCTTTCCTGCGAATTAGCGCGCCGGCGCGAGCCTTTATCGGACGTCTGTTCGCACTTTGCTCAAATCGCAGCCAAATGACGGACGCAAACACCGGATGAGATCGTCTTTATCGGCGCTTTAAGTAAACGACGTAATGTCTCGGAGGTCGCGGAGCGGCGGACGCGATCCGATCGGGAGGCGCGTTGAGCCGCGTTTTGTAATGATCGTCCAAAATGTAATAACTTTTTCATTTCATTTTGTAATAAAGCCGCATTTTGTAATAAACTGCTCCAACGCATTTTGTAATAAATTTTGAAGTTATTACATATTGAGAAGATAATTACAAAATGCACTTGCAACTTTTTTATTCTCTAGGAATGTAATAACATGCTGCATTATGTGATAACAATTCTAAAGCATAGTTTATTTGTTTGGTAATTGTATTTTATTTAACTTTAAAGTATTTGTAAAGCTAGGCCTATTATTAGCATCACTGTATTAGCCTAGTAGCAGTACTTAGCAATTACTATCAGTACGACTTCTTCCCAATAATTCTGTGTATGTTCTGTTCCCTCTGTTTTTTGTTTTTTGTTTTTTTTTTCTACTTGTGAAGCGTCTTTGAGTGTCATGAAAAGCGCTATAAAAATCCCATGTATTATTATTATTATTATTATTATTAGTACACTCTTCAAAGGCTGCATTAACAGAGAATATTCTATAAATTCCATATTATTACATTTCCTAGAGAATAAAAAAATTGCATTTTGTAATAATCTTCTCAAAATGGAATAACTTATTACATAATGCAGCAAAATTTATTACAAAATGCAGCTTTAATACAAAATGAAATGAAAAAGTTAGCGCATTTTGGACGTTTATTACAAAATGCACCGTCATTACAAAATGACAGGGTAAATGATTGTCCGGTTATCAGATGTCGCGACTCGGGGGACGATAAGCTCCGATATCGCGAGGAACCGTGAAACCATCAGATAACGATTAGATCGTTTTAATCATAAACCGGTAAACTGTGTCCGAAACGTGACTTGCTTCCCGTTTCTCTGTCCCAGACAAGGGAACCGTACAGAAGGTGATCGTGTTGCCGACCAATCGTTCCCTGCAAGAAGATCTGATCCTGGAGGAGCTGGAAGTGTTTAAGGTCTGCTCTCCGTCGGTCCGTCCGTCGACCCGCTCGCTTTCATCCCTTCTCTTTTTCCAAGAATCAAAGACAGAAGATAAAGACGGGGTCTGGTTCGGGTGATGGATGTCCTCCGGCGCGACGCTGAAACCTCCTGCGGGGGTTTCGCTTGTTTCCCCGCGACGGAGGGTTGATTAACCTGTCGTCGGACGGAAAACCCGACCCCCTTCGCTTTGATCGGCCGACGCCCTGCAGAGCCTTCCGCGAAGGTTTAATTCTTCGGGGTCGCGGTTGTGTCGAACCGACGGCGCCGAACCGGAGCACTCCTGCGCCGATTGGCTCGTGGTGATGTGCAGCAGCGGCAAGATAAACACCCGGGGATTTGTAGGTTGAGTTATGTTCCCTTTCCGGTTAAGTGGTTTTGCAGGCGTCCAGTGTAGCCGGCGTGCGCGCAACAAGGGCCGCGGTTGTTAACGTGATTCATTATACCTGCGGTCGCTCGGAGGAGGCGCGTTCAAGTCGCCGCCCGTTCAAATCCAACCCCGAAAAGAGGAAACCGATCTCGTTTCCTTGTTTTTTCCACTGCGAACCTCTGCTTAATGTCAGGAGGCGAAGCCGCGGTGGATCTGACTTGTATGCATCCCAGCCCTGAAATCCTTCTGCTTTCCCTTTCCAGAACCAGGCTCCCGTCACAAACCTGAGGATCTCCTCCAAGAAGGTAACCGTCCCCCCCGAACTGGGACCCCATTGTGATACGGCATGTTAGTCGTCGGCCTCCCGTCCCAGACGGATCCCCTGTGTGCACTACGTCTCCCAATGGGGAGGAAATAATAAGCCGTAATTGTTTCAGTGCTCTGCCCCATTTTCCTGTCAGCCAGCCACTTATTAAGACAAACAGGGGGGCTGACATTTGAACTGTTTACTTTGCAGCAACAGCTGTACGTCAGCTCCGAGTTCGGGGTCTCGCAAGTCTCCCTCCACCGTTGCCACGCCTACGGCTCGGCCTGCGCCGACTGCTGCCTCGCCAGGGACCCTTACTGCGCCTGGGACGGACTCAGCTGCTCCCGCTTCTACCCCACCGGCAAGAGGTACGCAAAGGGTCGGCGGCTGGAGCGGGCGTCCCGGCTCACTTCCCGGCTTAAGCGAGACTCTGAACTCCCAGTTGCTGCGGATGGTTTGTTAGCGCCGTTAGCGCTAGCTAGCCTTTCCTTCCGCCCGCGTGCCAAATAGTCCTCGAGCGCCCGGTTGCCCCAGGCGGTTTGGTTAGCGCCTTGCGTAGCAATGTGACGCCATCCGTGAGCAGATGCCCCTCCGACTGGACAGTCGGAGGTTCGATCCTCCCCGCCAAAGTGTCCGTAGAGCAAGTTGCCGTCGGAGCTGCGCCTCCACTGGTGCGAGAGTGTGCTTGTGAATGGGTGAATAGAAGACGAAATGCATTTAATGTCACATACCCGGGGCACAGCATCAGCTAAATCTGACCCCATCATGGATGAACCGGGAGCAGAAGGCAGCTAAGGAGCAGTGAGGGTCTCGCTGTCTTGCTCAACAGCAATTTGTCAGGCTTGAAGGAACGGGGAATGTTTGGTTCCAAGGTTGCGCCCTCTCTAACGCCGCCCGCAATTTTCAGCATTGTTCAGTCATCATGTTCAAAAAGGCCTGCCCCGTGTGAGGATTGAACTCACGACCTTCAGATTATGAGACTGACGCGCTGCCTGCTGCGCCAACGAGGCTTAACCAGATATGAATGCATGACTGAGTTCATTTAGCATGACGCGTGTCAAACTCGAGGCCCGCGGACCACATGTGGTCCGCCAGGTCATTTTCTGTGGCCCGCGAGAACGTCTTAAAGGTTCTGATCGTCTTAAAATAAACAAATCAAACGCGTCAAACTACATTTTCCAAAATTCATGCCGATCATGTTACCCGCAACATGACGGCGTCCCTTCATTGGATCGCAGTGTATCCACATCAATGCGACTTTCAACAAGTGAAACTGAGAAATGATCCCTAAATATCCCAGAAGAGAAAAGCTGATCCAGATGGAAGGCTGTTTCAAGAAAGATGGGAAGGCCAACACATGTTTGCGCTTCAAGGAGAGAAAGCGGTATGTCTTTTGTGTTAAGAGGCAACGTCGGTTGTCGAAGAGCTACGTTTTGACACCAAACTAAGCTAAGTAGGCTAAAGTATGCTAAAGGTAGCCTATTGGAAAAACAACAAAATTGTACGAGAATTAAAAGCCAGACTACGATGGCAACAGAGCATCTTCACGTAAGCTAGCAAGTAAACCGGTAAAATGTTTTTTCTTTTTTTACATCTATGTGAAAATGAGTTTAACGCCCCTGCTTTACAAGCAAGCCCGAGTGATCCGACAGGTGTCCGAGACGTAGCCCGTTCACGTGCGCGGCCGGTGAACTCCAATAAACTTCATCTGGGCTCACTTTCAAAAAAAGTTTCATCCATTTTTCCAAGCGAGCGCGTGGGCAGCAGCCACTCTTGCACGATGACGAATGAGAGGGGAGAATTGCGATGAAGTAACTCGGCAACGGGACTGGAATCCCTCAACGGTCGCTCCAGAACGAGTCATCTCCGACTCTGCTTTTGTTGTTTCCCCTCCCGTCTAGACGTAAGGCAGACCAGGATGTGCGAGCGACACGTCGCCCTCTCGCCAGGGTCGGCGGTCGCTAACGCGCTCCCTGTTCTTTCCCCCGTCGCAGAGGCGTCGGCTGTTTATTGCCTCTTTCCTTTTGGTTCCCGTTCGGCCTGCAACCGATTTCTTCAAACCAGAATTTGGGGAACAAAATCCGAGAAGGTTTGTTAATGTTTTCAGACGTTTCGTTTCCTCCGGTTTCAGGAGGAGCAGGAGGCAGGACATCATGTACGGGAATCCCCTCACGCAGTGCAGAGGATTCAACCTGAAAGGTAAATCTGGACTAACGTCCATTGCGCCATATTTTGCAGCTGCTTTTGCCCCGGATCGTTTGTTCCGTTGTTATACTTTTGCAGGCCAAGAGTTTTGTTCGTCGAACATTTGGTTTTTCGAGGGGGTTTTGGGAAGGGAGGAGTCGGCTGAGAAAGGAGCTCAAAGAAGGCGACGGTGTTGCTGCTGGAAAACAAATTTGCGCGCCTCGATCGAGATATTTTCGTCTCTTTGCTCGGCGCGGAACGTCGCGCGTCGCATCTCCGAAAGAGCCGTATTTGCAGAGACAGGAACGCGCCGTGGTAAAAATAAAACTCATGTCAGGACCTGTCATCTTAATCCTTGTCAACGGTAACCGGACGTCTCCTCTTGAAAAAGGTTCCACCTCCCGTTTGAGACGTTTCTTCGGTTCTTCGGAAGCCGTGAATTCGCCGCGATAAAGGTTTGACGGGGATTTATCGTGACCCGGATGACGGAGAAGGCGGCGGCCCTGCATCTCCGTCCCTCGGGGAAGTTCCTCCCCCGTCGAGCGGCGGGATGCGTTTTAATGAGATGAGGATTCGCTCCCCGGGGCGTTTTTACATCCCTGAACTAACACGAGCATATGGCCATTAGCGCTAATTAGCCACGGCCCCGTGTGACGGGCCACTTAGCCGCGACCGGAACGACGTTCCGACGGCGGCGCGAACCCGGATCCGGACGGAACTCGGCGTCAACAACCTGCTTTTTGTGAGGTTTTTGTCCGTCAGCAAGCGAAGACTCATGCCCTTCCCTGTCTCTTGACTCTGTGTGTGTTAGCATACAGGAATGCAATTGAGATGACGCAATACAGCGTGAAAAACAACACCACCTTCCTGGAGTGCCTTCCCAAGCCTCCCCAAGCTTCCATCCGCTGGCTGATGCAGAGGGACAATGACAGGAGAAAGGAGGTCAGTGGAGATTCGGCCGGGTCGGAGGTCAACGCCGCCGCGTCCGCCGGAAAGTATGAGTTAACGCGTCCGAGAGGTCGCGGGCGGGGGGAAACCTCCGGAGGGGTCGCTGATTAAAAGTGTCCGATCCGCGGAGAGGCCGCCTCCGATGTTCATCATCAGACGCCGGAACATGTCGTAAGGTTGGAATGAGCTCACGCGCTCGATCTCGCCGCCTGAGGAATGACACCCAGAGGAGGCTTGTAATGGGCTCCGATACGGATCAGGCCTGATAGCATCTGGCTAATGAGCGCGCTCTCGGACAGGAAACGTTTTACAAATATTTGTCATCCCTTCGACCGAAGCTGGGATTGATTAACTAAAGCGAGAGAGCGCCGTTGCTGATGAACGCTTCACGGATTTCTCGGTTTTGCCTTGAGAAGATGATGCTAGCCGATCACCGGCCGGTCGGCTAGCATCGGCGGTATGCTCCTCGCACTTTGTCCGTTTTGGTCGATTTCTCTCGTGGGATCGGCGGCGACAACCAGACAGACGGTGCAATTTCTACCGCGGGTGGCGAACAAGTGAAACGGTGAAACTAGCGGGACTCCGGTCTCCACGGCGACGCCAAACAGAAGGACACGAGTACTTCCAAAAACTCCAGATCGTTTCCGGTTTGGTAGAAACGAGACGTTCTTCCGCCCGAATTTCCGTCGATAACGTCGACGCCGCCCGACTGTCGCCCCCCGCAGGTGAGGCTGAGCGATCGCGTCCTCTCCACGGAGCACGGCCTCCTGATCCGCTCCGTCCAACCGTCCGACCAGGGTCTTTACTACTGCCTGACCACGGAGAACGGCTTCAAACGCACCGTGGCCAAGATCCGACTGCGCGTTCTGAGCCAGGCCATGGTGAGCGTGCTGACGGACAAGCAGCGGTCGCCGTGGGCCTGGTCCAGCTCCGTCCACCCCAAGACCCTGCTGGAGGCCTTCAGCCCGGCGGAGAACCTGGCGGTGCAGCAGTACTGCAAGGAGAGGAAGGAGATGAAGAGTCTTCAGCAGCAGCAGCAGCAGCAGCCGCCGCCGCCAGGACCTCTCAGGGGGGATCTGGCCAAGCTCAAGCCCCTCCTGGATCGGACAAAGAGCCGCAACCGTCGCAATCACCTCCCGGAGGTCTGACACGGCGACCCGCAGGAACCGATCTCCATCTCCGCGAAGCCTACAAGGCGTCGGCGGGTCTTCGGCTCCGACTACAAGTCTGCAGATGAGGACGCTGGAGGGCGCGAGAAGTTTGTTGCTCTGCTTTGTCTCCTTTTCCTCTCCAGAATTGCATGAGGTACCGCAAGCAGATGGCTGTGACTCACACACACACACACACACACACACACACACACACACACACACACATGCAGGCGCCCGCCGGCCGTTCATTTACCGTCGCATCTCGCTTTACGAACCGAACCCGGAATGAGCGGCGCTGGTAAACGTACGTTACTCGCGATCTTTCGCTCCGAGTCACGGCCAGCGATCTTATCTCGCTTTTTAATTAGAGGGCAAAACCTTCATCGCCGAGGATTCCGTCGCAAGTCGGTCATTCGATATCGAGCTTAAAAACCAGCGAGAGCTAAAAGAACAGACGCCGAGGCGCCTCCGTTTCCTGCGTCAGTGTTGATTTCTATGCTAGCCACATTTATTAATTTCCTTTCTTCCACTAATGAAGTTATAGTCCGGCGAAAGCTACGATGACGGCGGGGCGCGTTTGAGTCATCGGCGTCGACGCCTTCGACGCACGAGGTATCGGGACGCCGAGTCCTCCTTCGGTCGACGCAAATGAAGCTCCCACGGCGCAGGGCGGCTCTGGAGATAGAACGTCGAGGACGTGAATGGACTTCACTAGACGCGTAGCTAGTGTAGATAGTGTCGCTTGTGTACAGTCGTTTCGGTATGTTTTTATTTAACGTTGTGCAAAAGTGTTGTGAATATGTGTGGACCTTGTATATACGTGTCAGCGTACGTCGCCGTCCGACTCCGACTCGTCTCCGCACGACGCCGAGATGTACACTGTTATCTTCATTTTGTCTATTTATTCATGTCATGACACGTTTAAATAAAAGCGTTCCGATGAATCTCACCCGCTGCATGCTACTCGTACGCTACTCTGTGAGTGTTGTCTGACTCCCAAAAACTGCAAGGAAAGCTAAAAGGGTACCCGAATCCGAGATGGACGCCCCGGACGATGGTTCACCCCGGATCAATCAAAGGGGCAAAGAGCGAGACGTGCGATTTAGTCTCCGGTGGACCTCCGAGGAACCCCACGCAGATACGGGTAGAACCCGGCTGAGACATTTTACGGCGTAAAGCTAACCGGGCAACCGGGTCGGTTTGACCGTTTTCTGTCCGCTCCGGTTGGTCGTTGGTCTGACGACCCCTCGCTACCGTTGGGGAGGCATGTTCGGATTGTCAACGACTCCGATATGTCCGATTAGCGCCAAAGGAGGCGTGACCCGTTCACCGCTGGCCCTTCGGTCTTGCTAAGAGGACCTGCTACCAAAGAGTCCCGCAAGTGACCTCTCAAGTTCCGCCTTCTGACTTCTGCAAGGGTCGGCGTGAGGTCATTGAAAACCCCCTTCACCGAAGATGTCTTTAGATGGATGTGAAGAACCGCAAGTCTCATCCATCAGCAGAGTATCACCTTCCCCCTGTCCTGCGGACCATCCCTCTTTTTTTGCACTTGTATTGCTTTGCTTTTGATTAATGTCGCACTTAAGGTTAAGGGGGGGGGAAACTCCATCCGCAGCGCTTTGCTCTGCAAAATTCAGGGGCTTGTTTTTATTGGTCGAAGATGCATTTCAGCCCCGAGGGGATGAAAAACCATACAAATGAAGAAGGGAAGAACAATAGTTCACCGGGAACAGGAAACCCAAATGTCTTTCTCAGCTTTTATTCACTTTTAAAGCAATCGCTTAGGCAAAGGATGTGAACATTCAGACAAAATTCGCAGGAGCCGATGTGTAGCTTATGTTTCTTCCCTAGCTCGTCGGACGAACTCCCGACACTCGCTTCCCCCCCGCGGAGATCCGAAGGGGTCGGGCTAACTGAAGGGAGCCTCCGTTTTCCCTGATTGAGTTACGGTGGTTAAATGCAATTAAAATATACAGTACTCGGCAAAAGTGGCTCGGCTCTTTTGGAAATCACAGTAAATTCCACTGGTATCAGGGGAAGTGTTTGCATTAATAACACTGAAACCTCCAGAAAAAAAAAGTGCATCGACATATCAAAAGATCCAGCGTCCCTCAAGCCGTCCCATCTCCTTTCTTAGCATCGGTATCATTCAGTCTCACACAAGTGTAGAGCACGAGGCAAACGACAAAGATGGACACGCCGGCGCCCAGCAGCCCCTTTTGTAAATCGTCCAGCATCCGAATGCGGCCGTAAATCTCCTCCTTGAACATGTCGGCGGTGTCGTCGTCCAGCGTGGCCGTCTGGTTACACAGATGGAGGCAAAGTAAGGGAGAGCGGCCGGTGAACCGAACGAGTGCTCTCTCAACGACGGCGAGGCTTTGGTTTTTCTTACCTCGTTCATCCAAACAACGGGAAATATGGTGTAATCCTTGACTTTCTTTAGCACCCTGCGCAGACAGAACTCATTAGCGTCTCTCGGAGGCTTCCAAGAGTCGAGGAATGCGGCGCTGTACTTTGCCGAGTGCGCAAACACAGGCGTTGTTGTGATCGTTCGGCATACTGTAGCTTAGCAAGGAGGGGGAAGGGTGGGGGTGGAGGGTGGAGTCGGTGTCCCGTCCACACCGGTGCCTCGCGATAAACAACAAGGATCAGAAAGGTAGCCGTTTCACCGATGCTTCAGCTAGCGTTGAACCATGCGCGCGTTGTAGGTTGGGCAAAAGTTAGCCATAGGCCATAGCCATAAGTCGCGTGGAAGGTTTACGGTACTTTGGAGGCTATCAAACAATCGATACGCTAATCTTGGTCAAGAATATTTGCGTTGTGCCGAGGCGACGGTAAAGACCGGGTGGGAAACGTTAAGATCACATCGCCTTCTAATTGGGTCAAACGCCTTGACTGACCGCAAGACATTTGGAACCGTCTTCTATTCTTGTTTACATTCCTCCCGGTGAACTTCAAGTGGTTCCCTTCACGTCCCCTTTGTTTAGCTTGAGGACTCAGATCCACTCTGGCTGTTTCGCCCCTTTATTTCGACTCTCGACCAATCGGCGGCTGCTTGCGGCTTCACCTCCTTTCGGTTTACCCGAACGCGGAACCCGACCGTCGAAAAGTGACGGGGTGTTTGATGAAAGGCCACTTACGTGATGACCTTCGACGGGCCGTACATCATGTTCACTTGGATCCTCTTGGCGAACCTCAGGGTGAAGCCGGTGAGCTGGGATGGAGACGGAAACGGCAAGAATCAGGGCCGTCCGTCAGAAACGATAGGCAACGCGGGGGTATTTTAGGACTCTTACAGGTTCTACATCCAGGTAAGTGATGTGGTGCTCCTCGCTGGGATTGAGGCCACGCACGGACTCCCGCAGGGACGGGCTGCCGTACAGGAAGTGGGGCAAAGAGATGTAGATGGGCTGGCCTGTCGAGTGAATAGAAAACAAACATCAACATCAAAAGAGCAGGGAGACCGTGGCGTCGGGACGACACTTCCGCCCTGACCCTCTTTGCAGGAGCTGATGTCCAGAACCCCGGCCAGAGTGCAGTTCTTAGTGGTCTCCAGGTCCTTGCAGAAGCAGCGGTTGTCAGGGTTGACAGTAGGGGAGGCCAGGGTGGACTCCTGCAGGGTGTAGTGGAAGACCTGAAGGCCTTTCAGCTCCCTGGTCTCCACGAAGCCAGCAGACACCGACCTGGACGGAGTACGTGGAAGTACACGCCGCTTTGCTTTGGAGTATTTCAGGTATTTGAAGCTCAAAACAAACTTGCTCCCCTCCCTGAACACTAAGCCCGGCTCGCCGTCGATTGACACGGCTCCATCTGCTGGAAAGCTCTGCCCTCCGGTGGTCGCCGGGGGGAAAGGTTGCCTCTCCCCAAAATGAGACATTTCGGGCTGGAGATAAGCTCACCTGCAGATGTCCGCGGAGAAAAAGTAAATGGGTTTCTTCTTGTCCACAAAGGGAGGGAAGGAAGCGGCGTCTGGAAGGAAGGAAGAGGAGGAGGAGGAGGAACAAGCGTCAGACGACAAAATGGAAGATGCTCGCGGAGAACGTCCGAGTGTTTGCGCCACACCTGTCCCGTTGATCATGTCGCAGTACTCGTCCTCCCAGAAGGTCAAGCTCCTGTCCGGGGAAGAAAAGTAAATTAACCCCTCGGAGCCCTGAAGTCTGGAAACATCGCCCGACCCCACTGCTCACTCACGTTTCTCCCTTCCACCTGTCAATCAGCGCAACTTTGGAAATGTCGTCCTTTCCGTTGAAGACGTTGTACTCGCCGTCGGCGGTATTGTTGTACTGGTGAGGCAGCAGATCGAGATTAGGGTACGCTCGGAGTGCACGGACGGAAACGTACGCCTCTAACTCACGTCGTCGAACACGCCGACGGTCCTTTTCACCATGTGGTCCCAGTAGCCCCAGAGGACCTCCTTGACCGTGCGAGTCTGGAACAGGGAGGAGTTGCTCAACTTGATCATGATCTCCAAGGCCAGGTGCATCTTCTTTGGGACCAGCGAATAAGCACCCTTTTGGAAAAAGGACACAAGCCAAAGGAAACATGGTCTTACAAAGGTGTTGCTTTTGAGTAAGATAGGATGGTAGGGGTTATCGCGTCTTGGCCAGCCTCGTCCACCGTTATCTCCGATGTGCACCGTCAGGATATAACCCAGGAGATAATCTTTTATGGCGCAATCAGCGACTGTTCCAGGATCCAAACTCCCTCCTCGCCTGTTGCCTCTTGGCCACATCGCTCTGTTTTCGTTAATCACCTCCCCGAATGTCCTCGCTTCCTGCTGTTCTACTTGTCCCCATTGGAGATCAGCGACAAGCACCTCGACCTCAGCGTCCAACACACAGAACGCCGTTTACATGTAGACATACCGACACAAATGTCGGACGAGACCGCCGAAAGACAAGGTTGGATAACAATCACTCACAGCCACAGCCAGGTTTAAGACGGTGACGCTGTCCTCCTCCGGCCCCACGGACATGGACGGCTCGAAGACGGCGATCTGGGGCAGCATGTAGGAGATGGTGCGGTTGCCGTTGACCATGATGTTGTCTTTGGGGAGGAACCTCGTCCTGAAACGGCAACCGTGGACATCAACCGTCTGGGCGCGAGGGCGCGAGGTCACCGCCGGCCAGGTGAGCGGCTCACCTGTAGGTGTACGGCCCTCGTTCCTCCACCACCGGAGTTGCTCCACTGCTCAGGACCTCCTGGGGGTTCATCACGTTGAAGACCCAGAACTGCCTGTGCACCGGCGCCCCCGCGGACACCCAGTTGTCATACGCTGTCGTCCCCGGCTCGATGACGGCTTCCTAAATCCCGCAGACACACATTTTCTATTTATAACTTGCCTCCAGACTGCCTGCAGGCCAGCAGCCCCCCCCCCCCCCCCCCAACCCTCTCCTCATCTCCTGCTGACACATAAAAACTGCTCTCGCTGGTTGTCACGCCGGTTGCGACGTCTTTTTCTAACAAAAACACTCTTTTCGGTACCATTCACCTTGATCTCCACACACACACACACATGCATGCATGCACCCAAAGCAAAAGTACCCTACCTTCTCCACCGTCCCCTTGATGATGGTGGTGTCCAGTGTCATCAGCACGCCGCCCAGGAGAGCGACCACCGCCCCGAACGCCGCTCCGCTTAGCAGCCAGCACCTTCTGTTACATCCCATGGTGGCGAGCGTTCCCCCCCCACCCCTCCGTCCCGCCGTCTGTCTCGCTGTCTGTCTGCCTGGCAGCGCCGCTCTCCTTCTCGCTTCCCGCGCCGGCGCGCTAACGTGCAGCCTCTGCGCGCGCGCGCGCGCGTTCCCGGCCGCGCGGAAGGGCGGGCGTTACCAGCCCAGACTCTGACAGAGCAGCGGAAGGCCAGGTAAAGGTACAGGCCCCCGGGTTGGGGGACGCGCCGCGGCTGATGTTACATAACGGGCGGAAAGGTCGGGGCGCAAGGGCGCAAGGGCGAGCGACGTCCAATCGGATATCGGCGCGCGCTATCTGACCGGGTGATAACGGCGGCGGGTGGGGATGAAAGGTCACGGGCGGAAGGCGCGCCGCTCTTCCTTTCCTCTCCGGCGAAAACGCTTCGGTTGTTGACGTCCGTCGGATTCGCACGAGATGTTTGATCTGGAGACGCGCCCCCCCCCCTCCTCTCGTCGTCTTCTTTCTTTGTTTGAAAACCCTATTCATCCCCGTTCCTGTCGTCACGCCGACAGGAACAAGGCGCGCCATGAATGATTCATTCTGGTTTGTGCGGGGGCGCAATTGTTTTTTCCTTCGCTCCGCCGCGTTTTTCGGAGGAAAGGGTCGAGAGGAAGCGCGCCTCCTCCCGATTCACTCCGTCGCTCTTGCGCCGAGTTTCGGGGCGAGCGTTCGGCCGCGAATCCGCACCTTTCGCGTAGCGCGCGATTGGTTTAGCGGCCCGTGATGGAGATTTTAAGCAGGAAGTGCGCGTGCGGCTGCTTCGTCACTTTCCGAGGCGACGCCCGCCACCTTCCTCGCCACCGTCGGCTAATTTCACCTCAACAGACGTCAAGTGTGTTTGGAATCCACGCCGTCGTTGTTCTGCAGCTCTGACTCGCTACTCACCTCTAGCGGCGGCAGCAGGAACTGCATTCACAACAAACTATTTTCTGCAGGAACAGGAGCTAAAATAACCTTAATAATAACATGTGATGTGATGATAATAATAATTTATAATGATTATAATAATAATAATCATAGCGATGGAAGAATGATTGAGGACATTTCATTGAATGTATCATTTATGCCAACATGTAAACTAATGCTGATGATGATAATTGTAGTAAGAAACCTGTCTTATGATATGGCTAATGTATCACATTATATTATAATATCAGTAATATAGTTCAATATTTAATAATAATACTGATGATAAAAATGTCATCATGTATATTATTATGATATACAGGACTGTCACAGAAAATTAGAATATTGTGATAAAGTTCTTTATCTTCTGTAATGCAATTAAAAAAACAAAAATTTCTTTTGATATTTTGAATATTTTGAGATAGGATTTTTGAGTTTTCTTAAGATGCAAGCCATAATCAGCAATATTAAAATAATAAAAGGCTTGCCATATTTCAGTTTATTTGTAATGAATCCAGAATGTATGACATTTTTGTTTTTGTAATTGCATTACAGAAGATAAAGAACTTTATCACATTATTCTAATTTTCTGAGACAGTCCTGTAGTTACTGACATCAAAACACACCAAGTGTGGATTATTTAATTTTTCATCGCGAAGGAAACCCTCATTTAATTTAGAAAACGTATCATAAAAAAAAAAAAGATATTACAAGTTAAAGGATAAGAACTAACAAGAGCAAATGAACCAAAGACAAAAGGAATGAAAAATGACCGAATTAAAATGTATGATTCTTCTTGAAATCGTCCAAGACATTTCCTCGAAGATGATTCTACTTCGTTTCTTGTTTTATTTCGCGGCGTTCGTTGGAGAATCCAGACATCTCGACCCCCTCAGGGGGCTGCAACCTTCTGATCCAGAAGGTCCACCTCTGGTCCACCTCCGCTGCTCTGCACCACGTGGCCACAAGGAGACGCCAGACGTGGTCCGTCTGGGTGCATCTGCAGGTCCAGGAGGCCAAAACCCTCCTGAGGTGCGGCGAGGACCAGGATCCGAAGCCGGGGTCGGATCCTGGAGGAGGACGAGAAACCTTCCTCACGGGATCGTTGATCGTGTTCATCCGTGTTCTTTGCTTTGCGGTGTTTTTCTGGACGTTTTCTTTTTTTTTTTTGTCTTCGAAAAAGACCGACGTCAACACCGCCATGGGGAAAACATCGATATTAGGATTAGACGGATGTTTGCGTTGGGAGAGAAGAGGCTTCGCCGAGCTGGAGGTGTTTCAACCAAACCCCATCAATGATTAATGCGTCGTCTCTAATTTCATTTCCAAAACAAACAAACATGTTACCGGCAAATAAATTCATACTTGAATAAAAAATAGAGATAAATCGGTGAGAGAAAAGTGGAAAATGATAAAAATTGCACGACAACAAAAACAAAATATTTAAATGATGATGATTATAATTATCATTTAACTTAATTTAATTTAAAAAAAAAATTGAATAAAAATAAAGATAAATTGATCCAAGAAAGATTTTGCTTCAACAAAAACTAATTATTTAAATCATTATTATTACTTATTAAAAAAATGAATTAAAAATATTTACATTATTATTACTATTATCAAATAAAAATTGAGATACATTAGTCAAAGAAAAGTCAAAAGTGACAAAGGTTTTTCTTCAACAAAAACAAATGATTCAAATTATTATTATTACTTATTTAAAAAAATGTATTAAAAATATTCAGATTATTATAATAATTATCAAATAAAAATTGAGATACATTGGTCAGAGAAAAGTCAAAAGTGACAAAGATTTTGCTTCAACAAAAACAAATCATTTTAAATGTCATTTAAAAAAAATAATTAAAAATATTTACAGTAATATTATCATTTCATTGGGTAAGTTTATGTGAGTGTGAGTTTTAATAATTTCTGGAAGATCTCGATATATTAAATTATATTGAATTTTATTACATCGTTGGACTTTGCGAACACACACAAGTTTATTTTTCCCTTTATTTTTTTCCTCATTCCTTCTAATTTTGCACATTTCCCTCAGTCAGGAAAGGCATCAGCAAAACCAAAATCTCTGAAAACAGACGGCCTGTTTGGTCTTGCCTGTTTGGCCCGAAGCCTCGCGAAGACACGGCTGACTGCGTGAACGACACCTTGAAAACACCGCAACTTATCCCTCTCTGATATAAAATTCACACATGCACGCTCTTCGGTCGGGCCCGGTGCGGTTTACGCTTTCGAAAACGGGTCTCGTGGGTCGAATATCCCGTGAGAAGCACCGAGAAGGCGTCCGTTATTGTATTTCTTTATATATAAGTTGACCGTCTCCCCTATTATCGTCCATCTCGTGCTGCCAAGCGGCCCCGCCGCCCATCGAGTATCGGATTAGATCCTAAAAGTCACCAACCGGATTAAAAAAAAAAAGGTGAAAAAAAAGAAATATTTGGAATGGAAAAGGGGAGGACAGAATGTTTGCACAGCGGGGAGAAAGAAGGGAAAACCCACAACCTTTGGACCGAGTGTTGACTTTGAAAGCTCAAACTTGACTTTGTCCGACAGGCTAAATTATTTAAACCATAAACAGCGGCTGTGCGCTGCCGAGCGGGGCGGGGAAGGGCTCGGACGGCGTCCCTGCTGCAGGGTTTGCACCTCCAGAATCAAAACACACCAGCAATAAACACAGAACGCCTTCCGGTGTTTTAGTGTTTCTCAAGGCAAAAGGCCTCCCTGTGTCTAAAATGCAGACTTCAAATATGATACATAAGTATTTACACATTTGTCATCCTACTACATCTCCTCCTGAAAAATCAATCATTAGTTAGGTAAGTCTTGTTGGGATAAAAAAAAAAAAAGATAATAAAAAAAGAGGGTCATCTTACCTGGAAGTGATGAGTCAATATTTGTATGTTTGGGTTCCGCGGTCGATAGGTTTCCGGTTTGGGCGTTTACTTTCAAAATAAAACAAACAATCTTGGAAAGTCGTGGAAATATTAAAATAAAATATTGTTCTTTTTATTAATCAGGATGAAATGGAGAATATTTCAGCATGTCACTGCACAGGCGTAATAGAGGAGACAGGGCCACTTCACGGCATGCAGGGGAGATTTAATAGTAATGATTATTATTGATGATTATTTATTTATTCATGCGGTTTTCATCGATATATATATATATAATTATCTGATTTTGTTTTCTTTGTTTAAAAAAAAAAGCATATTGGTTGCAGGTGTTCGCAGAAAACCCTTGTGTTGCGAATGATGTTGTTTTATTTTGAAGGTCAACCGGAAGTGATGATCGGTTGTGGAGCTGCGCGCTTGACGCCTCGCCCAGCCCGCCGCTTTACATACGACAGCAGCTCGTCGCCGCGGCGGATGGAAGCGACTGACCGGGAAGGAGAGCACCATCGCCGGGTTCCTGCCTCACCGCCCACCGCTCCCCTTCGGCGAGGAATTTAACACGCCCGAGAAGAAGAAGAAGAAGAAGAAGGAGAAGGGAAACATTTTTTTGTTGTTTTCTCATCTTTTCGTGTGTGTCAGAGGCGGGTGGGGGGGAGAAAACACACACACACACAAAAAAAAAAAAAACTCGCATCGGTTCTCTTCGGCCCCCCTTTCCGGAGGGATCAATCCGAAAAGGGCGTGTGTGAGAGCGGGGAGCCGTGACCGGTTCATGTCGGCGGACACGCCGCTGTAAGAGCATTTCTCTGGGCCGGGGTCGGAGCGGACACAGCGGAAGATGGGATGCACGCTGAGCACGGAGGACAAGGCGGCGGTGGAGCGCAGCAAGATGATCGACAGGAACCTCCGGGACGACGGAGAAAAGGCGGCCCGGGAGGTCAAGCTACTGCTGCTCGGTGAGAGGGAGGCGCCGGGGCGGGGAGGGACCGGGGAGGGACCGGGGGAGCTCCGGCGGTGGTGAAACTCCCCTCCGAACACCGTCGAGGGGACAAACACGAAGATTCAACTGTGTAACACATATGTACATCTATTTTTTGGTTCATTTTATTATTTTTAACGAGCGAAATAGTTGGAGCATCGCTAGCGAAAATAAAAAAAACTCCCCTCCGTCTTTAGCCTTTAAGCTAGCTGTCAACTCCGGTCCGTGAACGCACCACCTTCACTTGCCTCAAGAGCCGCGACGAACTCTTTTTTTTATTTTAAACTACAGGTTTTTAATCCCCTAACTTTGGTAACCGTTTGTTATTTTCCACTCCCTCCCTCCCTCCCTCCCTGTAGGCGTTCACTGACCCACCCTTTTGGACCATTTGTGTTGACTAAATCCTCCCAACAATGGTCCACTTCCTCGGTCTGGTCCAGCAGGCCCGGGCCTGGGCCGGACGTGAACACCAGTCGTTTTTTCGGGGTTTTCTTCTTCATGTTCACCCCTTCGCCTCCAGATCGTTCATGCATTTGACGGGCAATCTGCTTTATTTTTTAAAAAAATTCCCCCCTGGTCCGCTCGGAGGCCCTCGTCCTCGTTCTCCCCTGACCTTTGCCGAAAACGCCGACCCGTTTCACTTCCTGTATCTCTTGTTTTCTTTCTTCCCGTTTCGACGAACCCCCAGCACGATATTGGAGCGGGAGGTTGTTACCCTTGTCAACACCGACCGTAGGTGAAAAACTTTTCCACCGAGCCCTGAAGTTGCCGCTTTCTGGAGGTGTTTACATGCAAACACGCAGTATGTGGGTTACCGGGACGGAGGGATGAATACAATATCAATAGTAAGCAAACACTCCACGGGCGGGTGGGAACACGAGCTGCAAACCAGGACCAGACAAACACGATTTGTAATTTCCAGGAGGTCACCGTCTGCGTCCGACGCGTTTTATTCGAGGCGGCTCTCCGCCCGAGCAGGCGTCCGCATATTTTCTGTCAAGCGTGGCTCGCATTCCTCAGGTGCTTGGAGGCCAGACGCGACTTGCTCCTCGAAAACAAGCAAGTTGGGTCAAGTTGACGCGAGCCCGACGCTGTTTTTTTATTTTTTTTTCACATTCGCTGGCGTGCCAGCTCGCGTATCCGCTTCACCTCGTCACACTATTTGTGTTTGATTCACGGTAGCCGCGGTAGCCAGGTAACACCGGGCCTCTTCAGGTGACCGCCTGGAGTGACGCACAGACCGGACAGCGGCGCCCGGGAGAAAGCAGTAGAGCGCCGCGGAAGATGAGAAGGCAGCAAATGACGGGGGCATTAAAAATAAAAAAGCCCCGAGGAGCAGAGCAGAGGTCGCAGAGAGCGTCTTTGTTTCACAGTCTTTCTTTTCAAGCACCGCGGCGTAACCTCCCGCAACTTGTAGATGTAATCGACCGCTAATATGTCGGGATTTTTCGCGTCGGCTCTAAAAGCGATGATTCGTCCGCTCGCCGTCGACATTGATGGTGATCGACAGCTTCGCCGGGCGACCGCCTGGCTCTCCGGCGCCGTCCTGAATGTTTATCACGGGGAATCTGCGAGGCCCCCCGACCGCACAATGTTCCCGCCCTGAAACGTGCAGGATGTTTCTAATCCTGCAGCCCTGCAGGAGGAGGTGTCTTCTTCTGCCTCGCTTTTTTTTTTTTTTTTTCCCTAAAATGGAACATATTTCTCATCTAGCGCTTCGTCTTTATTTGGCTCCCTTTATTTCCGACGTTGCAAGGATCCAATTATCCTACTATTCGTGTCCACGTGCTGAAATAGATTACAATCTTCTCAGCCTAATTGCTCTCTCTAAAGCTGTCAGGAAACGGCGGGAGGGTTTTTATTAAAACCCGCCGCCTTTTTGCTGAATGTTTGTCATGTCTTTCTAATGAATGGTTTTCATTTAAGGAAACATGCAACAGCAGACACGAGCTTGTTCTTAATAGGAAACTAAAAGAAGAGATGGTCAGATTAGATGAACAAAACCAATGTTTTCTAATGTCACTTAAGCTAGCCATAGGCAAGTTGTGCGTCAGTGTCGGGCAAAGTGAGCCTTTGGATATTTCTCGTTGGAAAATGCCATCGCCGAATTTGTCTCTGAATTGTGCGGCGTGCTGCACATCAGGGATAGACATATAGAAACCATGTAGGGCTCGGCGTACAGAACTGCCTAAGGATAGGTTTATGGAACTGCTCAGGAATAGGCATACAAAACTAGTCAGGAAGAGGCATACAGAACCACACAGGGACGGGTGCACAGCACTGCTTTGGGATAGGTGGACAGAACCACTCAGGGAAAGACATACGGAACAAGTCAGGGACAGGTGCACAGAACAACTTAAGGTGTAGGTATACAGAAGCACTCAGGGCTAGGAGTACAGTACTACTTTGGTAGAGGTGTACGGCTCGACTTTGGTAGAGGTGTACGGCTCGACTTTGGTAGAGGTGTATGGCTCGACTTTGGTAGAGGTCTACGGCACGACTTTGGTAGAGGTCTACAGCACGACTTTGGTAGAGGTCTACGGCAGGACTTTGGTAGAGGTGTACGGCACGACTTTGGTAGAGGTCTATGGCACGACTTTGGTAGAGGTGTACGGCACGACTTTGGTAGAGGTGTAAGGAACTACTCAGGGACAGGGGTACTGAACCACTAAGGGAAAGGTATATGGTAACCATTTTGGGATATGTGCGAAGAAGCACTTGGGGATAGGTGTACAGAACTACTTAAGGAAAGACATACAGAACAAGTCAGGGACAGACTTGCATAAACTGTAGGATAGACCTATTTTGGGATCGGTGTACGTAACTACTCGGGGATAGGTGAACAGAACCAGTAACCTGCTGTGTCATCATCTTGTTGAATTCCCTTCCGAGCAACGGTGATTCACTTTGCTTCGTCAGACAGATGTGAACGCACAAGCGTCCCCATAGCTCACCACCAGTGTCGATTGTCCGTCATGCGCACTCTGAAGATTTCAGTGCTTGGCTAAGTCCAGCTTAATTTTGGAACACCTTGGTATTGATGTCTCGTGTCCTCTGGTGAATCCCCGGCTCATAAAGCAGGGTTCAAGCACCAGTGTATTTCTGCCACTCGAGGACATTCAAGCATTTGTTTCTCCACGTGAGTGAAGGCAATTCAAGTCGGCGCACATTGATTTCTGCAGAGATGTATTCCCGTTAGCTTCTCCACTTGAGTGCAGTGTTCGGAGGCCGGCGAGAGACGCCGGCCTCCCCGGGAACACAATAGCTTCAACCGCGGGGGGATTTTGAAATTTCCAGTTAGGCGGCGGAGCGGTGAGACAAAGGGTTTATTTCAGACAATGTAATCAGGGAAAGCCCGGGTTAAATTGTTCACATTCCTCTCGCTGTAAGCGTTATTAAACATCGCAGCGGACAGCTCGCTCCGTGGCGAGTGTGTGTGTGTGTGTGTGTGGGAAACAATCTTATAGCTATCGACCTGCTCGTTGGCAGATCGATCCCTGTGATTTAGCGTGGTCATTTCCCTCCGCCGGATAGCAGCACTCAGAGGCTGCGGGCTTCCCTTATGAATGGCTCCCACTTTAGATCCCCCTCCGGATGAAGAGTGAAGGGAGGAGTGGAAGTGGACGGCAAATGAGAGGAACCGTAAACCATAACGGCACGATGGCTGAAGGCAACAAAAGAGGACGTGAAAGGGCGTTGATCGGTGTGCCCAATAGGAGCGGGGGAATCTGCAGGAGCGATGCGTGGATGATGCCGTTCATGCTTCTAATGTGGTTAGCGCGCCGCGCCAGACTTCAAAGTCCGCCGCCACCCCTCCCTCGACTGCAGCGAATGCTTTCGGCCGGCAAATCTATCTCCGCGGCGTTAATCGAATCCTAGCCCGAGGGATGGAGAGCGTTTCATGACCTCTCAGGTTTGTCTTCTCGTCGCTTGCCCCGCCCCCTCCCCGGTGATCCGCCAGGTGACATATGCTAAATCAATAAACGGTGCGAAACCCCGGGCACGGCGGCCATTTTAATCACATTTGTCTCCATACCGCCATTGTTGCGAAACATTCCTCCTCTCCGTGATCAGCCCGGGGAAGTTCCCAGAGGAAAGCTGTTCATCACAGCCAGCTGATAGAGGAAAAAAAATGTGTGTGTGTGTGTGTGTGTGTGTGTGTGTGTGTGTGTGTGTGTGTGTGTCGGGGGGGCAGATCTCCGTTCGCTCCGGATGGGTGAGCTCGAATTTTCCAAAAATAGTTGAAACCACTAGAAACAGAAACCAGCTGCTGCAGTTGTTTTGAGGCTTAAGCTGTTTTGGGGTGGGCGTATCAAAGCAGTGGGTGTGTAACATGACTCTGCATGAAGAGCCAAAGGTCAGGCCTGTGGTTCTGGAACCCTCAAAGGTCTGTGTGTGTGTGTGTGTGTGTGTGTGTGTGTGTGTGTGTGTGTGTGTGTGTGAGAGTGTGTGTGTGTCCTTTGTGCTCTTCAGGCCCACAGGCTTCAACAAACCACACCCTAATGACATCACTGGTGTAAAGAGGCCTGAGCCAAGATACTTCCATGAACGCATCGCTCGTCTCCAGCCTGATGGGGATGTAGCCTTCGATGTAGCCTACGATGTAGCCTTCGATGTAGCCTTCGATGTAGCCTACGATGTAGCCTACGATGTAGCCTTCGATGTAGCCTACGATGTAGCCTACGATGTAGCCTACGATGTAGCCTTCGATGTAGCCTACGATGTAGCCTACGATGTAGCCTTTCTAGTAGCCTTTCATGTAGCCTTTCATGTAGCCTTCGATGTAGCCTTCGATGTAGCCTTCGATGTAGCCTACGACGCTTGGCATGCCGGATTCTTTCCGACAGCAACATCTCAGCTCGATGTTGTCGCCGCGGGATTAGAAATACATCCGATTTTGGTTTTTCTTCTCGCTCTGACCAGTAACCGGCGGTCGTCTCCCGAACCTCCCGTGTTAAATCGAGCAGATCCTCTGGGGTTGATACTGTTTCGGAGTCCTTGAAATTATATCCATTCCCCACCAGTCACTCTGCCTGATGACAAGTGCCCGGTGTCCACAAGGCTTAACCCGATGTTTACTTCTATATTAATAAGGGCTTTTGGAATTTAAGGGATTTGTTTATTGAGATGCCGCTTCGAGCCTGGATCAGATAAAGTCATTAGTCAATCTCTTAGACTTGGAATGGAAGACGCTTCTGTGTTTTTCCCCTCCAAACCCAAGTCAAAAAGAGTCAAAGAGCACGAGCCTTCGCTGCTAATCCATAGTTTTTAGGGTGTTGCCAGGGGAACACACTGTTGCTCGGAACAACCAGACATGGTACTCGTAAAGTATTATTCATTTCACTGTGACATTCTGCGACCCCGGTTGTGTGTGGAGCTGGGAAAGCATGGCGTTGCGAAAGGGGCGGTGCTTTTGACACTCCCTGCCACCCTGGTGAGATTTCCCTTTGTCTGGTGTCTACAAGACAAATGTCCCAAAGGCTAACTGTGGGTGATTTTGTCAACTTCGACCGGTAGCCAGAGACAGAAGTTTCCAACTGGTTTCCCAGGATCTTGCTTGCTTTTCAGCCCCCGGTGCCCATCGGGGTCGTGTCAAGAACTCCCATCACATCGTCAACAAACCAGAATCTCCAGGATCTGAGATGCGCTCAGTCGATAAGGATACAGTCGGCCCGTCGCACACAAAGAGCGATTCATCGGCTTCGCTCTCTCAAATAGAGCATCGATACAAACCACCTTGTGTCGAAGCCGGGGGGCGCTTGCGGATTTCAGGCTGTGGTTTTCCGAAACAAATTCATCGCGCGTTTCTTGAAAAGCGTGGTGGGATGAGGATTCGTTTCTTACGTGGAGTCGGAGTCTGGCAGAAGTTCACGTCGGTGTCGCGTCTCGTGGAGAACGTGAAGAAGACGTGCATGTTCGATAAACCCTCTGCTTCGAAATCAGATGTTCGCTAGAGCGAGCGGTCCAAAGATTCACCTTCGACCCGCTGAAAGAAGATTTACTGACCTTTTTCATCGCAACCGCTTCATGCTGGAAGAATCTGGCAAGCGAGTGGCAGGGTTGTCCAACAGCGAAATGGTTTGATAGATATCCTCAAGATGTAGTTTCATAGGTATCTTCCAAACCCTTGCTAGGCTTTGGTGTTTAATCCATGGAGGAATCGTTTCTTTGACCTGCATCGGAGCTCTCTGTCTTGTTTTCGATGCAAGAACTACTTCTGCATTTTCTAATCTTGTAAATCAAGCAGAGGAAGCAAGGCGTGTTTTAAAGGTCGCGCAGTAAGCCTCGCCATACTGATAGCGCGCTGGAAGGAAGGCGCCGCCGCAGTCGAACCCACATTATGAAAGATGTTTCATTACTCTTTAAAACCAAACTTTTCACGGTTTCTAGAACCTTTTCAGTAACGAGCCCGTTTTCTTGTTGCAGAGGAACCAGGAAACATGGATTCCTGGAACCGTCTTAGCTCCCACCCTGAGGCAGGGTCTTTCTACGGTTCGAGGTCGTCACTTCCCTGCTCTGTGATTTGTCTAACTTTTAAGCCGCGCCCGTTACCAGATACTTCTTGTATGTCGTGGAATGTTTTCTTGTGACATAACAGACAGAAGCAGCAAGAAATGTGACTAAGAGGTTCAAGCTCTTCTGGCCTGCTACAACACAGAGGGGTTCCCACGGCACGCAGAGGTACATCAGTATCTTGGCCAAAAGAAGCGAGCCAACGCTGGGGTTTCTTCACATGGCGAAGCAATGAAAACACTACATCCCCTCTGATAGTGTTTTTTTCTTCGCGTCGTTCTTGAAAAGTTTCTGTCCGACATTAGCTTGTTGATTTGTGCAGGCTATAAATATGAATCTGCAATGTGTTGCAAAGTAGAAGGTCCAGCGAGGCGCAGAAACAGCCACTGGTGCCGGGGTTCGTCAAACAAAGAAATGCTGCTTCTTTCTTTGTTTCCATCTGAACGCAGTCACATGGAAGATCCACAGAGGTGGAAAAATTACTGGCACCAAAAGTACTTCTCCTTCCCTGGATCTGGATTTCTAAAGAAAAGGGCTAAACAACAACGGGAGATGGAGAGGGCCAGTCGGTCACCTTGGGTTCACAAGGAAACATCTGGGCAAGTTGGATCCAACAGCTCCTCTGCTTTCGTTGCGGTTTGCTCATTGTCCGTGTGTGTGTGTGTGTGTGTGTGTGTGTGTGTGTGTGTGTGTGTTAAAGACTGAGCAATGAAATTGAAATTTTCCGTCAGGGCCAGTGTGGGAACAACCAGCTCCTCTTGTGGAGTGTTGAGCCGAGCAGCAGCGATGTGTCGGAGGACCACAGCTGTCAAAGCCGCTGTCACGCACAGGCATGAGTCCTCCCTCGCTGCCCCGCTTTTATTCCCGATGTTTCCAAGAATCAAGCGGCAGAAGCGAGGTTTCATCAAAGCGGCAGCGCCGGGATCTGTGATCTTCCACGTCATCTCGATATGGGAATGCGCGTTTGCTAGAGCTCTTGGGGGTCGCGGTTTGATAATGGCTCAACCAGAAGTTCTAAGTTTACTCTGAGTTGGATCACATGACTTGCCTGTCCACATTTTCAAGTCATTTTGGATTCTGCGGTTCCAAGTAGCATCAGTAGCGTGGTAGCTTAAAAATACCGTCTGGCTTCAAGGTAGGATTATATCGAAGAAGTATGTTTAAACTACCTTTAATCAGGGTACCCGAAAAAGGAGGCTTCTTTGTATGCATGGTGTGCGCCCCCTCTGAGGCTTTGTCGAAATGGCTCCCGGGCAGGCCGGGAGTCACGGCGGCGCTCGCCAGCCAGCCGAGTCGAGCGGCGGATCTGATGTCGGCGCGCGGATCCCACAGGGATTCGCGAAACCGAGTTATTTGGCCGCGGAGCAGAGGGAGCTGCCACCGTAGCGTCACCCCAACCCCCTCTCCGGGGTGCTCCGGCACCCGAGCGGTGACGTGTAATTAAAATAAAATGCCCTGGGATGATTCTCGCGCCGTGGAGAAGTTCGCCGGAATTCGGGCGCTCGTACGACCACGGGATGAACAACGGAAGAAGCTAGCTAGCAGAGTGTTGGTACTTGTCACAAATGGGATATTTGTTCAAGTGTCAGCCATTCGTCAAGCTAACAAAGTTCATCCCTTCACTAGCGTTAGCGGCTCGCAGCCAGAATTCGGACATTCGTACGACCACGGGATTAGCAACAGAAGAAGCTTGCTAGCCAAGTGTTGGTACTTGTCACATACGGGATATTTGTTCATCAAGTGTCAGGCATTCATCAAGCTAACGATGTTCATCCCTTTGTTAGCGTTAGCGCCCCGCGGGGGGCGGTACGCTCGCGGCCGGAATTCGTGCGCTCATACGACCACGTGATCAGCAACGGAAGAAGCTAGCTAGCCGAGTGTTGGTACTTGTCACATATGGGATATTTGTCCATCAAGTGTCAGGCGTTCCTCAAGCTAACGAACTTCATCCCTTTGTTAGCGTTAGCGCCCCGCGGGGGGCGGTACGCTCGCCGCCACTTCTTCCTCCACCGTCGAGGAAAGTGGAACTATAACGCGGGGATGATTAATTATGCAAGAGCGAGCCATGGCAGTATCACAAGATAATGAGCTTGCGGTGTAGCATGTGTCACAATTTCACTTCCTCTTTTTTTTTTTTTTGACGCAGAGAGCAGGGCGGTCAGGAGGACCGAGATTCACCTCCATCGATTCCGTGAAAGAATGCTCGCGGTCGGTCGTCGTGGACACCGGCGTGTCGCGCGCGAGACCTTCTCCGGTGACTGCAGCCGCACTAAAGATGTCAAGATAGAGAGGGATTGCGAGAGATCGGTTGCCATGGCGCCGTGACGTTTGAGGGATCCACAAAGCCGACTCGCTAACCCCCTCCTCCATCGGCGTTGTGTTATTTCACCGGTCGGCGACCGGCTTGTCAATCCAATAAAGCCTCAGCGCCGAGTTCCTGCCCTTCTTCAAGCGACACCACGTTTCTCGGCGCTTCCGCCTCGTCCGCGATCTATTTTTACCCGTTCGGCGCATGTCAGGCGTCCAGAACGGCGGCGGCGGCGGCGGCTCTCACGATATCAGGCCTGTTTTTCACAACAAACCGGAGCGGGATCGACCGGCTAACGGCGTGGAGTCATCTGACTCCACTGCAGTAGCATCAGCCGGTTGGTATGTGAGGCTGAAATTGCCCTGGAGCAAAGAGGGGGGGGGGCTTTTAACACTTCCTCTGACCTCAAGTCACACACACACACACACACACACACACACACATACTGTGGGTCACCCCATCTGCTTATCTCAAGGGTCAGATAATGGGTAAAGATGCATTCCCTGGAAATACTCACGCTGCATTCTCTCGTCTCCTCCAGGAGCCGGCGAATCAGGAAAGAGCACCATCGTCAAGCAGATGAAGTAAGTTCACGTCATCTCCTGGAGGTATTATGGTCTGGCGTTTGCAGGATCCACAGACATGGTGCATGGGGAGACTACCAACAGGATGGGGTCTAGTTATTGTATCAGTGTGTGTGTGTGTTTACCCACTTTTTACATTAGCCGCGACCTTTTCCGCGATGTATTCATCCCTCGCCGTATCGCCTGGATGTTTGAAACCGTTTCCCCGTGACATTTCTTTTTTTTTTTCTTTCTTCTTCCCTCCGTTGGATCTTCGGCCGCGGAGGAACGATCTAAAAAATTACCACCGCGGCGGACACCAAACGCAGGCCGTTTCCTCATTTGCAGAGCGAAATGTCATCGCTCATCTTCCTCCCCACACACACACACACACACTTGCAACACCTACATCACACAGGAGATTCAGTTGCGCTTATTTCTTTGCCCTTCTCTTGCTCCTCCTTCCTGCCGCCGTCTGGACGCTTCACCTCCAGTTGTTTTGAAGCGTCACCAAACCGAACGGGGCAGAGGTCGCGGAAAACGCCGCCGCCGCACGGCGTCACTCGCGATTTGCGTCCACCCGATTGGGCAACATCCTGTTATTGACGTTACACAATCCCGACTCAGTCAATGGGGAGGTTTGTTTCCGTGGCGTCGATCGGCCACGTTTCCGGCAATCCGCCGTCAGCGACTTAAACTAAGTTTCCCTTTTTCGGGATTTCGGTTCTGCGGCAACGCAAGTCAAGCTGGTCAGAAACTTTCCGACCCCAGTGGGTAAACACCACTTCTTAAATGGAAATGTGTCAATAGTCTAATTCTATTTCCAATAAGATACAGTTTCTTTTCATCGCTATGTTTTTTTAACCCTCATATTATGTTAAGGGTGAAATTGACCCTTAACATAATATGAGGGTTAAACAATTCAATATCCAACAAATATTGCAACGCTTCACCTTCTTTTATAAAAAAGTGCATTTTGTGCAGAACACCTGCAGTACCAAAGTTTGTTAAACAAATACCAGAGCGTTGCATTCGCCGATACCATATTTCGCCAGCGCATCAAAGATTTTGAACGACCCGCAATCTGACACGAAGAAAAGCTGTTTTTTTTTTTTTTTTTTTAAAAAAAAAGGGTTTAATTTCCCTGGACGGCGTGTATTTTAAGCAACCTGAAATGAGGGTGGCGATCGGGGCCGTGTGCCCTCGCCTAGACGCCCTCTAGGTCACCCTGGCAGTGTGAGGTCGGAGTGTGTGAAGGCAAACTTTCCCTCCCGCCCACCAGGATCATCCACGAGGCTGGATACTCAGAGGAGGAGTGTAAGCAGTACAAGGCCGTCGTCTACAGCAACACCATCCAGTCCATCATCGCCATCATCAGAGCCATGGGACGCCTCAAGATCGACTTCGGCGACGCCGCCAGAGCCGTGAGTGATGGGGCCGTTATCCTCCATTTGTTAGCTTAGCACAATTAAACCGTGCCGGCGGGAGCGGTGAGGGTTTGTAACTTCTGAGTTTGACAAAGACCCTCTTTCTCCGGCTGATGAGACGTGAAATTCGAGACCGTTAATTCTATCCGTGCGGTTTCGGCTTCCGGCAAATGGAAATGGATATCGGCGTGTTGACGCGCTGCTTCTGCTGTGCGGCGATGATGCGTTTACTTCCGGCGGGCTTCGGGGAACACTCGGAGCATTAAAACACAAGACGGGATTTCAGCTTCCCCGCGAGTCAATTTAGATATTTGGAGGGTCGGGGCGTGTCCGTGACGGCTGATTTTATAATCCTGACCCCGCGACCGACCCGCCCCACCAGGACGACGCGCGGCAGCTGTTTGTTTTGGCGGGATCGGCCGAGGAAGGCTTCATGACAGCCGAGCTGGCCGGCGTCATCAAGCGGCTGTGGAAGGACGGAGGTGTTCAAGCCTGCTTCAGCCGCTCCCGGGAATACCAGCTCAACGACTCCGCGGCCTAGTGAGTCACACACACACACACACACACACATTGACAGACAATCCTGCTATCATAAGACTTGACGCCATTGTGTGTCTTCCCAATCAAATTTGCGTCCAAATGGCAGCCGTTTTGCGGTCCAGCGGTCGCTGTCGCTTAAAGAATTAAAGGTCCTTTCTGTTCTTGAGCGTTTCCACAAAGTGTAAATCAGGGGTGCCCACACTTTTTCACCTTGTGAGCTACTTTTCAAATAACCATGTGAAAATGATCTACCTCCACTAAAAATGCTGAATATATACTGCTCAAAAAAATAAAGGGAACACTTGAACAACACAATGTAACTCCAAGTCAGTCACACTTGTGTGAAATCATAGTGTCCACTCAGGAAGCAACACAGATTCATTTTGACTTGTTTTAAGGACATTACATCAAAGTTGGATCAGCCTGGAGTTTGTTTTTACACTTTAATTTGGAGTGTGATTCCTAATCCAGACCTCCATGGGTTGATACAATTGATTTCCATTGATCGTTTTTGTGTGATTTTGTTGTCAGCACATTCAACTGTGTAAAGAGCAAAGTATTTCATAAGAATATTTCATTCATTTAAATCTAGGATGTGTTTTTTTAAGTGTTCCCTTTATTTTTTTGAGCAGTGTATATATATTGATATATCTACGGAGTAGACTTAACGCAATAAATGTTTGTGGATCTTGCATAACTGCATGAACCCTTATGGTTCATGACAACAGAGTACTTTTGTGGTAAATACCTTATTCTGATGACTTGAATGGAATCAGCAACATAGTTAAAGTGAGCTGTTAGAAAAATGACCGCTGTCCTGACAGCTGGGATTTTTGTTCCTTCACGTTTCTCCTTCTCGGCTCACTTTTCGGAGGGAAATCGGTGTCGTAGTTTTTATGAACAGTCTGAAAATGCTGCTCCACATTTCCTTTTTTTTGGTAAACGCACTTTGAAAATGACATAGTAAAAAAAAGTCCACCCCAGATTCTGTATGGAAGTGAAACGTTTTAGTCTTTTTACTTGGTCCGGCTCCCCTGCTCATTTTTATACCTATAAATTTAGAAGACATAAATTGGAAGCTAACTCGCTAGCTTGCTAGTACGCGCCGTTATGTTTACATGCGCAGTGATTGGACAGTCCGACTGTCAGTCAGGTGACAAATTTCATAGTGAGGACGAAAGGCTGCCATCTACCTTTTAGTGCCGTGCCATCTACCCGCACTACCGTTGCGATCGATCGGTAGATCGCGATCGACGTATTGGGGACACCTGCTCTAAATGAAAGTTGCACCTCTGGACGGACGGAGAGGTTGATCTTCTTCCTGTGCAACGTCTCCTCCCTCCGTCATGGCGAGGACCGACTCTGAAAAGGGACAGAAGAGCTTCTCTTCTGGTTCCCCGGTCATTTAGGAAGTGTTAAATATTGTGCAATTCCCGCTGGCATTCAGACAAACGATACGATTACAATGCGGGTCCTGTGTTTTCTTTGGCTGGCGCTGCTTCGCCGTTCCTGCAGGAACAACACTCCGCCCCCCCCCCACCCGACTCGCCATTTACGTCGCAGGCCCAGGAACCCGCATTGTTTGTCCATTTTCTAATTGGTTCTTGTAATCCGGGCGCCCAGGGGCCCGTCATGAATGGGAAGCGCCGCTGCCAAATCTTGTGGGTTCTTTTTTTCTTTTTTCCCTCCTCGGTAGCTTGGAAGACAAACAAAAGCCTTGTTTGCATGAATATGAAGGCACGGGGGGGCTGCTTTCGTTTATCTGCCAACATCCAGAGGTCACTAATCTCCCCTCCCTGCAATTTATCAGCAACAACCTTGAGGGAACTAACTTGGTTCCTCTGCACCTTCAGTGAGCCGGTTAATGTGCGGTATTCCCGTCGGGCGCGGCCAAGCCAGACTCCAAACGATGATGGATTCGATCGACTTGTTGTTTAGATCCTGTCGTCAGCTAGCCAAACTCCGGCGTAGCATTTTAAAAATGCTTGAACGTGCACTCATGTCTCCACCTGGGGTCGGATTCGAGCGGAAACCCCAGACAATTTGTCTGTCTGACATTAAACTGACGCCGGCAGATAGATATCAGCCGCCGCCGTCGAATGCCATCTAATTTGCCGATAACGTGGCCGTCGCCAAGGACACGCCGATTAGCAAAACTCCACGCAGGAGTTGGACCGGAACAGCCAGAGGAGCGCAGACCTCTTCCAAGTCCGGCATGATGTTCTGCTCAGATTTCGACAGGTTGTTTCCCAGCGCCCCCTCCGCTTCCCTCCCTGAGCTTGTCTGAAATCTGCTGTGTAGTTTTTGCGTAATCCTGCTAACAGACATGCAAACAAAGCAGCAGGCAGGGGGTGAAAACACAAGCGCCTTGTCTGCAGTGGCTGCGACGCCGGCGCTAGCTCTCGCGCAGTGAACAAATTAAACCCCAGGGCCCACCCTGGCCCGGGGCAACTGTTGGAGTCATAATTTCATAAACAAGTGTTTATACGCCATAAACTGAATTTATTGGCTTTCATTATGAATGATTTCCTGTCGGAGTCGGGGCTTGTTTTCAGTTTGGGTTCATCCCCTCCTCAGCTACCTGAACGACCTGGACAGGATATCCCAGGCCACCTACATCCCGACCCAGCAGGACGTCCTCAGGACCCGAGTCAAAACCACGGGCATCGTGGAGACGCACTTCACGTTCAAGGACCTGCACTTCAAGTGAGTCCGTCTTACATGCGGCGCCTCCGCTTGCCTCGTCCGGGTGAATCACAGCAGAAATCCCCGCGCAGATGGGGGTTGTGACCTGCATGCTTGCTAATCAACCCGTGACTCAGCGGTGGTTTTGTTCTCTGACAGGAAGTGGGGGCGTTGCCCTTCACGGTAATATGTGGTTTTCTGTGCAGAAAACGATCATGCCAGTTTTGCGGGTGTGTTTGTTGTGCACCTAGATCACAGTTTTTGCACTATTGAAAGTGTAGATACAAAGATGATTTAGATAGTTCACTCACCCTTCAGCGTATCTGGCTGGATAGCTCAGTAGGCAAAGCTGCTGGCTTCAGTACAGGAAGGCATTGGGTAAGACCATTTACAGTTAGAATGGCCAGAATGTCCCTCAGGAGGAGTGAAACCACAGGAGATACCGTCATACCAGCTTGGACATTAAGGTCCAAGATGGTCCACATTACCTTTTTAGGGACCGGCACACCCTGAAGGGAAGTTGGCCACTGGAACTAGCTGCACATGGAGCAGGCCGGAGAAGCAGACACTGCTGGAAGGCTACAACATCACAGGGTACAAGCGACTGTTGCAGTCAGAGGTTGACGAATGCAGCTGTGACTTCTTGATCCCTGGACAACAAGTTTGGATACCAAGTCCCAAGAAGCCAAGAGGCCCTGGCCATAGGGCAGCGAGCCTAAGACAACAGATTGCAGAATCCTGGCGGGGAACACATTTATCCAGCTGCCAAGGCTATAAGACAAAGAAGCGGGTGGATATCCATCGGCACCTTGAAGGAGTGGCTGACATACCAGTGGTGAGAAAAGGCTTGAATGAAGGAAAGCACTGAAGAGGCGTTGATCAAGAGGTAGCCTTGAACACAAGATGGACCGAGGCAGGGGTCGACCTTACTAGACAAGGGGCAGGCTGAGACAATCCAGTACAGGAAAGGTGTACATGAAGTGGTAACCAGATAGCTAGCATCGTGTACAAGAACATCTGCACCAAGTATGAGCCGGAGCTCCCAGGATCAAGAAGAAGGCAAGACAGTCACGGTGATGGATGTGGCGGCAGAAGACACCCGTCGTCGTGGATGTAGCTGCAGACGATAGCCATAGCGGTGGATGTCGTGGCACCAGGCGATAGGAAGGGTGAACCTCTGGACATCCATCAGCTAGCAGGCAGCCTCATCCCGGGCCATCGGTGGGTCGCTCCTTCTGTTTCCAGCAGCTTAATGACTAACTCCGTGGCTGTGAGAGTAAACAGAGTGAAAGGGGAGTGAACTGCAGGTCGCGCCGGGGGCGAGGGGGAGGTCAGGTCCATCACATGTTTCCCGAGCCAGACACGCGTGTTACTTCAACGCAACAATTGCACCGCGATTATTTTCCCTGACAGTCTGAAGGGTTTCCAGATGTGACTTTTGCTATTTTTGAAGCCCAATAAGCGCCATTACAGCAGCCCAACGGGACCTTCGATGCCTGTTGTGACAAGTCGCAGCTGCATGCCTTTTCCCTGACTCGCGCCGGTACTCCTCAAATGGAGACCCTCAGGTCCACTGATAAGTGTGTGTGAAGCATGAAGATACAGATGGCCTTCAGCACCACCACACCTCAGAGCCATCACGTTAAAACATCTGACACCAGAAGTGAAGGCTCCAGGTCCACTCCTGCAGCTCCACGCTAGGACTACACAACCTCTCCACTCCACTCGAACCTGGACTTTGTGCATTTCTCTTGGCGTGACCTCACATTGACAGATTCCCCCTCTAGATGTGCTCCAGCAGGTCCCGGAGAACCTTACAAAAGACAAAACCCAAAACCAAAGGGTGGATTGGTCAGAAAGTCGAGACGAAGCCAAATCTCCTGGAAATGCGACAAGTTTTTTCTCCCAGTTTGGCTGACGGATCTTCTTCTGGCTGCTCTTCATGTTCACATTGACGTTGAGAAAGTTCCTCAGAAAACGCCTCCCGAGAAAACCAGCCGGCCGACGTCTGAGTCCCGAGGCCTGTTCTTTTGTGTCTTGTGTCCCGTGGAAATTCCGGCAAGCCTGTATTTATGTGTAATTTCCTCCCGGCGCAGGATGTTTGACGTCGGCGGTCAGCGGTCAGAGAGGAAGAAGTGGATCCACTGCTTCGAGGGCGTGACGGCCATCATCTTCTGCGTGGCCCTCAGCGACTACGACCTGGTGCTGGCCGAGGACGAGGAGATGGTGAGTCCTCCGGTCGGCCCTTGGCTCGCTCCGGCGCCTGTGCAGATATAAAGCCTCCTTTCCTTCCCTACCGCCGCAGAACCGTATGCACGAGAGCATGAAGCTCTTCGACAGCATCTGCAACAACAAGTGGTTCACAGACACCTCCATCATCCTCTTCCTCAACAAGAAGGACCTGTTCGAGGAGAAGATCAAGAAGAGTCCGCTGACCATCTGCTACCCGGAGTACGCCGGTGAGATGCCTCCACTCGTGATCTTTACTTCAGCTCACCTTTAGGCAGCGGCATGAAAAATACAACAAAAGTCCGGGTTCCTTGAACACAACGTGGTTTCTTGTCACCTGAGGAAGAGGCACTTCCTCCTTTGAAATGTTTTGAAAATAAAAAAATAACGGCAGGAAAAGGTGTTTTCTGACAAACCTGTCAGTGAAGTTAACATCAGAGAGATTTTCAAATGAAGTAAAACCTTTTTTTTTTTTTTCTTTTTCAAACAACGGATTTCCTGAAATGAGGCTTTAAGAAGGGTTTCCTCTGATGTGCTTGTAGATCAAGTTCCTTCCAAGTTCCCCACGACTTTGCGAACACACACACACAAAGCACAAGAAGACTCAGACCGACCGTTTGTCCATAAAGACGCAGATTCTTTGTCTTTTCTAAACTTGGAAACTTCGAAGATGGCTTCTGGAGACCCCGAGTTTTAAAATTGGAGGTCTCCAGAAGCTTTCTTCTAAGTTTCTAAGTCAAGAAACAACCACAGTGGACAAACATTTGGGTCTGAGTCTTTGCATGCGTGTCTCCATTATCAAATTGGGCAATTCTGTCCTCACAGGAAGTGAAAGAGTCGTTCCAGGCGAATGATAAACGCAAAGCAGTTGGGGTTGAGTCTTTATCTTGGCGTCCAAATGTCATGCAGAGGAAGCTCTACATGCTTCGAGCTTCAGACCAGAAGGGAGGTTCGGTGCCCCCCTCCCACTTCCTGACTCTTTCCCTTCCCTGCCGCCACCTTCAGGCTCCAACACCTACGAGGAGGCGGCCGCCTACATCCAGTGTCAGTTCGAGGACCTGAACAAGAGAAAGGACACCAAGGAGATCTACACCCACTTCACCTGCGCCACCGACACCAAGAACGTGCAGTTCGTCTTCGACGCCGTCACCGACGTCATCATAAAAAACAACCTGAAAGATTGCGGCCTCTTCTGAGGACGCCGGCGCCCGAGACGACACACTGTTTTATTTTCTTGGTAAGACCATCGGTCAAGTACACAGACACGCACTTTCGTAGCAGTGCTTTATCTTGATTAAGTCTCCAAAATTCTTCAGTGCTGGTCAAAAGTGAATGTAACGGCAGAAGTACCTTAGTTTGACCTCTGATGAAGAGCTGGAAACTTGAGTTAGAGTGACCGTGACATCAGAACCTGTGGACTCGCGGTGAAGGTCACCACATTCAAATGGTCTCTTATTGTCAACAAGTAGAAAGACATCGGAGTTTTGGTCAGTGGGTAATGACGACAACAAAAAGACGGAAAATAAGCATCAAATTCTTGGTGCTTGGTGGTATTCAGTCAAATTTAGCCGTCCAGACAGTCGTATTTTCAGCCGGTAGACTGATGGGAACCGATTTCATATGTGCTGATAAATATCACCGATACCTGAAAGTCCAATATCGACCAAGGTTGTTTGTTCGACTACTGGAAACCAGTTTTTTGGGGGGAAGTTTGTCTCTGGTTGCCCCGGGACCTAAGTTTGTTTTATCCCTCAAGGCTCATTTATGCCCAACATTAGATACTTATAGGGACGGGCCTTCTGCCTGTCACTTGTGTTCACTTTCTGTACCTTCTCTGAGAGCTTGTGGAGACAAACCCATTGAACGGAGGAGTACCATCAAGAGTCTTGGGGGGCAATGTTACACGGTATGCTCAAGTGCAACCAGTGTAAACAACAAAGAAGAAGGCAGGCTGGCGTCGGTATAACCGGGGAAAAGAATTCTGTCCGTCCACATGCCGCCGTGTATTTAACGGCCACTGCCTTCTACCGCGCTGCCTTTCTTGGAAGGTACATTATCACCAGCGCCTCTGCCGGCGCCATTTTTGTCAGGACTCGGGAGTGAATCCTGAACTCTGTTCTGCTCCCAAGTGGACGCCTTGCTGCGTAAACATGGCAACATGAAGCATGCATGGGAAGTACGTGGGCAGTGATGCTTGATGTTATGGACGTTCCTGTTTACATACGTAGCGTTAGCATAAATGAGCCTTCCCCTTCGAGGTTGTTCCACCGATGTTGTTTTCCCGTTAATTTTGCATGTCGACGACATCAAGAAAGCGCGGTTTGCCTTTTAAAGCTCATTTGCTATTCAGTCAATGACCCCGTCCCATTCTGTCCTCTGTCCTCAGGCTGTGGAGCTTATCGTGCATCTTTGGTGGGGAAGATGATTGACGTCGGGGGATCAGTCGCAGACCAGTGCTGTACTATACGCCACTTTTAACAGCTTTATTTATGTTCTTGTTTTGCCTCGGAACACTTTGAGCTAGTTTGTGTAGTTTGTTTGTATCATCGTAAGAAACGAAGAGAAAAAAAAAAAAAAGCTCAGTCGCGACCATTTCATCACCTTTTGATTTTATTATCTTTTTTTTTTTTTGTTAACCGTCTAAGAAGAGAGGCCTCGCTATCTTCGCCGTTCCTCTTGGAAAAGGGGCAAAAATTCAGAGCTCGGTCCGTTGGTACTTGTGCCTTCGCATGTCTTCTGCCGCACCCGTCGTCCCGATTGCTTGTTCTGTTGCCTGCTGACTTGTCCTGAACATCCGAGGTGAGCCGTTCCCATACTGTCCTCTGTGTGCGCGCCGCCGAGCTATCAGGAGAAGGGAGATCCCTCTCTGGTCTAAAGGTACATGGGTCTCCATGGTGACGAACATGTAGCCTCCACAGTCCCCATCCCCCAGTCCCTTGCTCGCCATGACAACGAGAGGCCCCGACGGGGCTGATCACGCAGTACAATACCGAGATGTATATTGTTACATTACCCCTCGACCCCTAGACTCCCCTTCCCTTTCGCAAATCTGGGGTTGTGGTTTTTAAACATTGTACAAAATATCCATTCTCCTCGCCATCCACTCGGAAAATGGCCCCCAGGACCGGAGTCGGCGCGTTTTAAATGTATATTTTAAATGTATCCCGAGGAGAATTCACTTGAGTTTTAGTGTTACGGAGGTCCGGCTGAGGGTTCGGGTCCGGGTTCCTCCGGGTGATACCTAGAGATGAGGAGCGGAGGCGGTCGAAGGAGCTCGATCTGTGGGTCGGTGCTGCTTTGCCGAGGTAGAAGGATTATCTACGCGGTCCAGGATTTGTTCACGTAAAAGGAAACTGCCACAACTGTCTGTGTATCTTCTCCGCGATCGGAGAGCCTTTGTAGACTCATCTCCCTTATTTTGCTAATAAAACCATTTACAAGCGATGCCGTGTTGCCGTCTCATTGGATCAGGGCAGAGGCACTGACCTACCGGCGTCGTGACGGCCAAGAACCCTTTTTGGAAACAATCCATCCAATAATTAACTTAGTGACAGCTTCTCGAACTTTTTAAAGATCGAATCCAAGATCCTCGAACCTGAATCGGGGTTTTCGCGGCCACTCGTACATCCAGTCCGTCTCTGTGACCCACGCGGGTGGTAGAACACGGTTCCTCGAGAGCTCTCAGAACTGCACTCCCACGCACGTTTACCTATCCGAGCACATAATGAGCCTTGGAAGCTAGAAATCATTGACTGGATGCAAACATTTTCTGGGCAGATTGAAGCCAAAGCAATACCGTAGGGAACCTTGGTGTTCCCCTGTTCACCACAAAGGGGGGGCAACTCTCGAGTCCAAATCCAGGTGACTCGCTAGCTTCGGTCCACCTTGGTGCACTTTTGATCGACTCCCAGTTAGCTGGAGGCGCGGTTCTTCCGAAAAACACTGAAGGAATGGCCCGTTTCACTGAGAAAGCCAATGCTATTGGAAAACTCAAGATGATGCTAAGGTACCTGTAGCTGCTTTCAGACAGAGCAGCTCGAAGAACCATCCAGCTCAATGTTGGTCCCAGGACTAACCTCTTCCAGGGGAACCTTCTTGTTTTGCATTTCCGCAGACACTAAGGGGCTGCAAGTGTCTGCAATGTTCACCTGAGGCTCCATCCTCAGAAACAAAACACTGAAGAAGAAGCAGAGGAAGAGTTCAGGCATTCATGTTCGGCATGTTGGGAATAATAATCGTGGACTATCAGATGGATTCAAGTGTTCTTATCTTCTCCCTGCACTGCTTGACCATGGTAAGACCTCCGTGAGCTAAACTCCGCACTTATTTGGGGCAAAACATTGATGTTCCTCTGAGGTGTAGCAGGCCAGAAGAGCTCAGATCGCCGGTCGCTCCATTTCTCTGGGCTTCTGAACACTTTGTCACAAGACAGCATCTGACCGGTGACTACGATGGTTATTAAAAATGGCGCCCGGCAGTCTGCAAGAAGTATCTGGTAATGGCCGTGGCACATGGGTTCCACCAAGCACTTTTTGGAGAAGGAGCCAAGATGGTTCAAGGAGCAGAGGTCTGTGGTCCCTCTGCTATTCGAATGGAACAAGAAATGGCCTTGTTCCTGAAAAGGCACTGTAAGAAGTCCCTGCTAAAGCGGCTTTTGACATGTTCTACCCCTGCAGACCCAGGAGTTGGTATCCATGTGGAGTCATGGAACTTCAGGATTTGTCGGACTACAAGTTGAGATTCGTTTCCACAGCGAACAGAACGCTCGTCTGATTTGTTTAGTTTATAACATTGCAAACCCGTCGACCCATAAAAATGGGTAGCTGTTTGACACCATCGCTCGGCAGAGGTTCCTTCGACCTTCTGGTTTCCTTATTAATTTGTTGGGAAACCAGAGCACTGTTGAGTTCCTCCCCCTGTTTTCAGTCCCCTGAAGTTTCCCTCAAATGTCACGTTGCCATCACATGCTCCAGTCGCATCTCATTTCCCTCTGGTGATCTGAGAGAGCTTCCTCTTTCCCCTCGGAGGTACTCTGATGGCGCTTTACTTCGGTGTCGGTCTTTTGGACAGGCGGTAGCGGTAGCTTGTTATCCCAGCACAGGGAGTCACGTTTGACCTTCTTCAAACCACTTACCTCGTGACGACCGATAGAAACCGTGCCGTCCACTTCCCTGTTTGCCGGCACCCGTGATGTGAAGCGGTCTTGCGCCCTCCACGTGTCCTACCAACGTCAGTTTGAATTGTAAATGTGTGCAATGAGATCCTTTTGTGGAAAGCCGTCATTAGCGTCCGTCGAAGCTGCGACTTTTCGCGACAGCGGTTTCTTTAGAAAACGCAAATCTTCAGTGGAGTTCCAGACGGCCGTCGACACCCGAGGGCCGTTTGTGGTGCCTGAAAATGGTACTTGATGGAAAGTGGCTTTGTCTTCATGGAGACGGAATACACAACACAGATTTGCGCTAAGGCTGCAGACAATTACCATTTGGTGGGTCAAAGATGGCACCGAAACAGTGAATGTTTTAGTTGATCACAAAATCACAGCGCCATCTACTGGTCTGTTTTGTGCACTATTCAGGTGCCAGGGCTCTCCATTACTGCGTTAGCAACAGATGAAACCCTTGCGAAAGCTAACAGATAAACGGCCTCTCGACAAAACCGTGTCAGAGTCGCCACAGATACTCTGAGGACCGTAAGGACTCTAAGGAAACCTTCCTTAAGGGTCTTGCTTCCTTTTAGCGATGTGTTCAAATGCACCGCAGGAGGTCGAGCCAACAAGCAGACCAGGAAGTAAATAATCAAAGAAATCAATGACGGTTTAAGTATCAGCTCACCACAGGAAGCTGCCGGTGGGGATTTCCGGCTACCTCATTATCCAATGAGGCGCATTCCCCGGTAACTCCGGCCTCTTTTGCCGACTTCTTCTCAGACGCCGGCGGCAGACGGGGTTTCACCTTGAGAAGACTAGAACGACCTCCGGGGGGCGGCTACAGGAAGGTGTTTCACTAACATTAGCTTAGCATACTTTGCCTACTCGCACGTGGCTGCCCACTCTGTGTAGCTAAACAAAAAAAGGTGACGAGGAGTCCGGGAGGGCGGCATCTGTTGTGCTTATGACACATTTACGACACAGGAAGAAGCGGCAAACGAGGTGCAGCTGTAACGCCGGAGTGTGAAAGTGACTGGAGGTTTGTCTTAGCAATAAACGAGGGGGCGCGGGGTGTAAATGCACAGAACAATAGAGCCATTATCCAGGCGTCGTTCCACCGTTCTGTTTACCGTCGGCGCTGCCCTCGGCCATCCCCAACCCCCGAGGCGCTCGGTGACAACAAAGATAAGGCAGTTTATCAGCCCAGTGGCCATGTTGGTAAGAGTCACTGCAACACACACACACACACACACACTCTTCGCAGCTCCGCCGACGTCATGTTCTGGCGGGCCGTCTCCCGGGACGGCAGGATTATTTACGGTCCGCCGTGTCGTCACATAACTCCCCGTATCTTCGTAGCCATTTCGCTTTCCGCATTTATGCAAATATCAGATACGTCCAAATACGCGTTCAGCTCCAAGTACTCGTTGTACCAGCATGTTGATATTTTGAAATACTTTCAATTTTTCATGGAGAAGATATTTCTACATGCAGCGGGAGGTAGTTCTTTGACCTTATATGTACACAAACCGGTGACAGATCCGCCAAAGATCCGTCTCGATATGACTTAGGAACGAAAGGTTGTATGTCTCTATTTGTGGTCCTGAGATGAATCCAGGGTGAACCAGTGTGAGAAGAAACCACGTGAACAAGCACTGAGGTCTTTTGGAGCTTCCACTTCCTGCCGTTTCCAACGGGCCTCAAACGCCTCCCCGCCAGATCTTTGGGGCTCCTTTGGGAGGGAAGATAATAGAAGCTGGAGAAGGAACGAATCACATGCAGCTGGAGAGGCTGGCGGACTTTACACCCCACCAACTCCACCCACCATCATCCCATGTGCTCCACGTCCGTCGTCCTTCTTTATAAGGGACACGTTGAGTGGACTCGTGGAGAAGCACGAGTCCAGAGACGGGTCCCTTTGGGGAAACCGGCTTTCTAATGATAGCAAATAGATGCAAGTAGTACTCCGTTCCTTGTACTCGTGCTTCCGAAGTACCCGCAGGCATGGTTGTGTTTAAGGAAAACACGCCGTGCTCAAAGATTACACCCCTCCCGCTCCCAAATCGGTTTTGCACTTGCGTCGCGGCAGGGGGAACGGGCGACTGGGTCCGCGGTTAGGAGATCTTGATAATGAGATCACGCGCAGATCATTTGCAATTAATGGGGAAATCTGTCACCGCGCCGACGGGGCGGCGGCGTCCTTCTTTCTCAGAAACAATTCGATCCGATCCCACGTGTCTCGGCTCCTCGGCTCTGTCTTCGCGCCAGAAATCGTCAAAGAGAGGGAGGCTCGGAATCACAACACCAGCTGTTGGATTGGAAGCCAAGCTCTGTCGACTTGGAAGGGAGGGATGTTCAGATATGAGCAATACATCAACTGTGAGAGGAGAGGGTTGGATGGAGGCAGGGGATTGGCTTCGGTCCCTAAAGGGGGCAGCCCAGAGGAGAGGAACGAGAAGATCATCGTTGATCTACTGGGTTCACGCAAGTATGGAAGGTTAGTGTGATCAGTTCCAAGGCTCTGAAGAAGAGTTGGAAGATCTCCAACTTTTGGATCCCAATGAGTCATCAAGCTGTTGTCTCCATGAAATTTAGGGTATTGAAGTCCAAGCCACTGAATGGGGTAAAATAGTTTCATCTTTGAACGATCCTCCACGCATACCCGACCGTAGGAGACGCCAGAGGCACTGCAGTACACAGGCCAAGCCAGTAGTTAGCGCTGTGATGGGCTAAAGCACATTTATGGGCACCATAACAAACTTTGGAACTACGGCAAGCAACCGATATTTGTACGACGATGAGGTGGAGTTACAGCTCGAAGAGAGTTCCAACAGAAGGTAGACTGGGAGCCAGTCAACTATTGAAGTTACGGTCCACCCAGCCAACTGCCCGATTTCAGAGCAGTGCTTTCCCCATCCTCACGGAGATACAAGTGTCCCCACTCCGGACCCTGTTTACGCATCGTTCCGTTTTCAGGTGCCGCAAACAATGTTCTCATGGAGACGACCGTCCGAAACCCTTGTTGTTCGGGATCTCGGTCGGTAAAAAGGGGCGTCCTTCACATCGGACGGTGGGCGGTTCGATTCCGGGATGCCGAGGTGTCCTCTAGGTAAGACACCGGCCCTCCCTGCTGCCCCCAACGGTATGGTTATTTCCTTGTGCGGCCGGCGAAAAGCCACATATAAGTGAGAACCCGTTATTTAAGTTTTCCCGATGCCTTGAGAAAACAATGAAGAGCCGCCGTCCGTAGAGCTTGAATTGATGTCGGCATGGCGACATTGGACGTGGCTTTCCTACCGGGCGGGTAAGCTACCTGCGGCTGAACCCAGAACCAGAGTCCTGCAGGGACCCACGTCTTCCTCCTCTTCGTCTCCGACTTGCTCAGGATTCTGTTTGAAGTCGAGCGCCGACGCCTTCCGGAGGAGACGCCGCCGAAGCGGTTCAAGTCGACATCATTAACCTAATTAGGTTTTTTCCTTTTTTGTTTATTTCTCCTCGCCATCCGATCCGACCGTCCGCCGTTCGGCCCGCTCGCGGATCCTGGCTCAGAAGCCCCCCCAACCCGTGATGTCATCAACTCCCGGCTCCATGGCAACAGGACAGTGAGCGGCGGCGGCGGAGAAGGAAAGGGGGGAAAGATGTTCCTTCAGATTGGGTTAAAAATAGACGCTGATGCTTATGAGTGTCCAAAGACAAGGGGCGGGGCTTAGATGGCGTGGGGGGGGGGGGGGGGGGCACACGGGGACGCCACATCTGTCAAGCGACGTGATAACTGTTTTATTTTGAAGTGGAACGGAACGCTGGTTCTATTCATCTACTGCTTTTATGAATCCCTCTCACCCCATTGGCCGTTCCATCTCCGTGTGACCAGAAGTGGATGAGAGGGTGAATGAAACAGAAAAAAGGGGGCGGAGCCTGCAGGTCAATCACGCCTGACGGGGAACAGCCGGGAGGCTCGACCACCTCCGTCCAGACGCCTTCACCCTCCCGTGAGTATCTACGAAAAGTTCCCCGTCTCTTTTTGTTTATTGTCATCTTTTCTTGCCGCTTGGGTCGGGTGTCAAAGGTCACGGACCAGACACACACACACCACAGCAACCACATTAATGTGTGTGTGTGTGAGCGGCGTGGATCAAAATCCTTGATATTTGAGACTTTGACTTGATGTGTATTTGTATAAATACCCTCGATAAACACGCTCGCGCTTCTCGCCGCCGGAAATGGGTTTGCATCCGGGGTTTAACGGCGCCGCCGCGCGTCAATATGTGTAATCAGGTTAATTGTCAGTTCTTGAGAGCTTCTTCCGACGGAAACCGATAATCGATGGGAAATGTCCTCTTTTTTTATCTTGTGTGTGTGAAGAGACGAGCGAAGTGCAGAGATTCATCGAGTCACCTGATTGGTCGGACGCGCCGTGACGTCACGGTGAAATTTTGAAATGATATATAAATATTTGTGTATGTGAGAGTGTGTGTTGAAGTCCCTCGACTCCCTGACCCGCAGCTCCACCCAGTGGTGGCTGTACGCTACTGCAACCAGTTGAATCTGTGTGTGTGTGTGTGTGTGTGTGTGTGTGTGTGTGTGTGTGTGTGAGAACCTCACATGCACAAGAACCTCTTCTCACGTGCGGTCAAACTGTCACATGAATATTCATGTGACGGGTTTGTCTTTTTCTCCCGGGACGCTCCGGACGGCGCCCGTTGTGTTACCATGGTGATTAACCCCGCCTCCGGATCACTATTCAATAATCAATGAACACCTCCCCGCGAGGAGCAGATCCCTCGCTGTGGCTCGTAGCTCTGCTCTTACAGAACATACGCAGCGGTGGTTGTAGTACTTGTTGGAAAGTAGTAATGGGGTAAAATATTTAAGCTAATCAAGTAAAACACACACATGAGTGTGTGTGTGTGTGTGTGTGTGTGTGTGTGTGTGTGTGTGTGTGTGCGCGGGGAGGATGAAGAGATGACGTTCACTGCTGCTGCTGACGATTTACCCGCCGCGTTGGTGCGCCTGGCGTGGGCGGCCATTAACCCCCCCCACCATCCAGGCGCGGTGAGTCAAGCCCATCCTGTGGATGGGCTTCTGTATCCAGAAGGACGATCGGTTTTCTCAAGGTTCGGAGCACCAATCAGTCTGAGGAGAACGTTACTTTTCCGAGTCCCAAAACAGCCCGTACTTGTCGCTCTCTGACCTGACGGAGACCTTGGAGAGCGCGGTTCCCGGCTACCTCCGCGCCCATGACCTGCTGCACTTTCCCCATCGTCCTGGCTCAGGGGCGGATGATGCCGTCATCTACCTTCTGCGTAGAGCATTGTCTCACCTGGAGTCCACTTAGAGCTCCACCACGGTGATGTTCTTCGACCTCCTCCGGAGCTAAAACACCATCGGGCCACAACTGCTGCGGGTGAAGACCAACATCTGGCTGCCTGGACAATCCGCTACCTCACTATTGGACCACATTTGGTGAAGCTACGCGGTTCGCTGCTGCAGCTCGGGGACAGCGCGCTTGACGTTACCTCCACCTTTTTTCATTCGCAAAACTTCTCTGATGACTCTGGATTGTCGGCCTTGAGGGGAACAAACAGGGGTACAAGTGGGGGTCATCATGGACTTAGTGGACCGACGCAAGAAGGACCACCTGCTCCAGAACACCAGCAAGACAAAGGAGACGGACAATACTAATGCCCCGAAGAAGAAGGCCCAGGACGGTCTCCACCTGCTGAGGAGACCGAGGTCCTTTGGAGGTTGCAGGCCTTTTCCCCGGACATGTCAAGACACCATGGTGGCCTCTGCAGTACCTTGTGCCTTACGGACAGACACGGGAACAGACCTCACAGGTGGGATCTGTCCTGAGCTGCTCTCCAGACACCATCTAGGAGATGTCGGCTGAGCTGACGTCTCCCACCCTCTCCAATAAAGGTGTATCATCTCAATTTGTTAGTTTGAACACAACCTCTTGTTTAATGTTATCTTGAACCCGTGAGTAGATCTGTAGTAGTTAGCCTCTGGCCATTAGCGTAAGCAGGATTCCAAAGTCTTCTACATGTACCGTCATTGGAACAAAGGAGTTGCCATCTTTAAGCAGCCACATGTTGCCGACGTAGATTTACAAATAACCGCACAATTTGTTTCTCTTCCAGTACAGTATTTTTTGGACTGTTGAGCGCACCTGAATAAAAGCTGCAATGGCTAAAAATAAGTAAATAATTCTATGTGTACATATATAGGCCGCATGTTTGTATGCTAGCAAGTGCATAATCATTAGCATCCCATCTGCGTGATAAGAGATCTGGTTGCTGCAACATGCAGATGTTTAAGCGGGAGATCTTTAAATGAAATGTTAGCATGTGCTGTTAGCATCCAGCTGGAAGCAGATCTTCTCCCAGCCCCACCCAGGTCTTTGCTCCTCACCCTCTTGTTCCTGCCCTGAACGAGCCCTGGCTATTTAAAGAACTCCCGCACCGGCACCCCCCCCCCCCACAACCCCCACCCTCGATGCCATGACGACAAAGACCCCCGGTTGCCGTGGAAACAGCGCATCAACCAAGGACACGCGTGACTGGCCCATCAGATGACGCCTTTCGCTCAGCGTCTGCGTCGGCGGCTCGTCACAAACGCACTTTCTGTTTTATTTTTGGAACAAGAGGTGGAGAACATCAGCAGATGTTCCTCCACCCCCTCGTAGCTCTCTAATAATTAGAAAAGTGTGAAGGGATCACGCCCACGGGGGCGGAAGGGGCGTGAAATTCAGCAATCGGCTGACGGGCGGGTCGATCTCCAAGACTTCGGACCTCGTCCAGCGAGGAGGTCCTGCTGGAGACGAGCCTCCTTAAGTTCTATGAGACAAGATGTTTCCTGTGAGCGAAACCACCTGCCTGATGAGGCAGACAAGAGCAGGACACCCAGACTCCGAGTCCACGACCTGGTGGTGTCTGCTGTGAAGAGCAAGGTGGAGCGTGACCTCCTTCACATCGGAGAGACTGAGTAATGTCTGGTCCAGCACAGGAGAGCCACCTCCTCAGGTTAGGACTCTGTGGTCCACTTTCCCTAAAGGACAAGGTCCACTGAAGACAGCAATGTCCTCATTGTGGCGGTAGAAGATAGGTAGTTTGAGAGTGGAGTCGATGAAGCCATCCTTGTAAAACTGGAGACCTTCTCCGAGCAGTGGAGGGGGTCTCCAACACAATCCTTCACACCTGGAGATCCATCTGCACCCTGCGACTCACCTGGAGAGGTCAACAACCCAAACCAGGGTCTGGTAACTCCTGGAGGAGCTTCAGCCCAGGTGAACTGGTGAAGCTCTTCTGTTTTACGCGACAGGTTCCATCTCAGGAGACTCCTCAGGATGTTCCTCATCCTAAAGAACCCTCATCGCTTGGATCAGCGGCCATCACCGAACCCCAGCAGGTACCACAAACTCCCCACAGTCTCTTACAACTCAAGAACCTCCAGGACGAAGAGGAGGAACCTCTCCGAAACCAAGTCCGGCAACTGCGAGGCCGCCGACCCTCGGAGGGGAGCCGGAGAACCACCACCTCAAACATCTGATGACCAGGTCAGAAGAACAACCAGCAGAGAGGACACCTCAGATCAGGGATGATTCTTCTTCTGATGGCCAAAATAGGAGGACATACTTCTACTAATCCTAATCTGTCGCTCGCTTTGTCGATTCATCCAAGCTGTTGGTTGGACACGCTCCTCTCATGATTCCGGAAAGGAGGTCACGGCAACTCGATCGTCTGTGGACTTGCTGTTCCATCTCCAGCAGATGGCGGCATCGTCTCTTCTCAAGAGAAGAACCCGAGCCATCAGAGAAGAAGCCTGGAAGGACGAACCCAGTTAACCTTTTTCAGGGGTGCGAGATTCAATTCCGGGAGGTCCTGCGACTCCAAGAGTTAAAACAATTATCTTCTCGTGTTCCCTGGAAACATCTACCTCCTCATGGACGAGTCCGAGTCGTCCCGATCGGTTTATGTATCGATCGGTTTGCTTATTGATCGGTCGCGCTCAGGCGCACGCTTTCGTGATATCTCAGATCCCGCCAGGGTCAAACGACACGCGAGTCGTCTTCCACCTGAGGTCCCGATGTGTCGGAGAAGATGAGGTGAACGTCTTGGTCCAGCCAGTGTGTGTGTGTGTGTGTGTGTGTGTGTGTGTGTGTGTGTTTCACTGCCAGCCCGCCAGTTCACGCTTCAGCAGAGCGTGAGGAAAACGCGAAACTCCCTCCATCATCGCCGCCTCGATAGCTCCCCCTTCCACCTCCCACGTGAGCAGGACTGAGTCAAACAAACACACACACTTGCACACACACACACACTTGCACACACACTTGCACATATGCGCGCCGTTGCGCCGCGGACACGCGTGGTTGTTTGGTTAGCGCCGTAATCCGCCTGAGGATGTAATGACTTTGAGATAAGCAGGAGCGACCCGTGTAAACAGCACGGTTGGAAGCTTTATAGATTAGCGCTCGCTCCGCTTTGCTTCGCCGGGTCGCCGGTTTGAATCCCCGGGACTCGACCTCCGTGTTCCCCGCGCTCCTGCGCGCCGCCCCGGGGCCGCCGGATCCGCCGGATCCGCCGGATCCGTCCACCTGGCCTCTTTCTTCGGCGCCCGGGTCACGCCGTTGTAATGAAAGGTCCCGTTTAATCCCGTCCGCCATTCAGGACTCCTCCCGAGTCGAGCCGAGCGGTTCTCGTGTCGGATAAAAATAAGTATCATGGCGCGAATGTGCGCGCTCTCGCCGCCCGCCAGCCCGGGATGGTGATCATCTAATCTCTCCAATTGGTCCAGAATGCTCAGAAATGGGAGCCGGCAGCGGTTCAGATAGTGGTTCCTCATGGGGCTGGTGGTAATCTCTGTGGATTAAAGCGCCATGACTCACAGAAATGGGCTGCTGGAGAAGCAAAGAAAAGAAGAGTAAGGAGGGAAGAGGGGGGGTAGCTACACACACACACACACACACACACACACACACTCACACACACTCATGCGTAAGCACTTGTGTGTGTGGATTTCCAGCATCCACTGGTTGTAAGTCAATCTTTTAAACGCCGATCGTACGGCAATCTGGCGATGGAAAATATTTTTCCCAATACAACAACTCAAGAATAGACAGCTCCGGTACACTTCGCATCGTGTGTGTGTGTGTGTGTGTGTGTGTGTGTGTGTGTGTGTGTGTGTCATATATCAGGATTGATGCTAATAACCGGAAAAACAGGGGCCCCGACACGTAACCCTGTGGGACACCGCATTTAATTAAATATCTGTTTTCATACATTCGAGATTCTGGGCAGTGTCGGGTGCAGCTTGGGTTGCGACTCGCTAAGTGCAGGTGCGAGGATGCGTGGAGTTTAAATGGACGGTAGTTCCGTGTGCGGATGAGCGTAGCACTGGCTGTGCTGCACGGAAAGCGCGGAAAAAAGAAGAAGGGGTGTCGGCTGTTTAGGAGTTCGGTGGCGGTCGGGTAGAACGAGTTCTTCGGCCGTGTCGTTCTACATTTCACACTCCCGTACCTCCGGCCGAAGGGTAGGAGTGTGAGCAGTCCGGGTTGGCGATGGAGGCGACTCCCCTGCGACCCCTGCGGGGGTTGATGCTCTGCAGAGAAGGCAGTGGGGTTCTGGTGGTCCTCTTAGCAGGCGTTTGTGGTCCACTACATTCTGATGCGACTGGTCAGGATGCTCTCAACAATGCAGCTGGAGAAGTTGCTGAAGATCTTGCTGAACCTCCTCAGCCTCCTCGGGAAGTACACCCGCCATTGAGTCCTCTTGACCGTCTTTGTGGTGTCGAAGTACCAGGTGAGGTCCTCGCTTATGGACAACCAGATATTTGAAGCTGCTCAACTTCAAGACCTCAGAGGAACCTCGTGTCCACTATCATCTCCTCGGTCTTGTCCATGTTCAGGGTGAGGTTGTTGTCCTCACACCACTTCACCAGACCGGCCACCTCCATCCCATAGGCCGTTTTGTCTCCTCCAGTGCAACTATAGTGTAACTTATAGGTGAAATATCACCAGGCTACAGTCAGGGGTTCCAAGATTTAGTGGAAATAGATGTACATACCCTTGAAAGGCAACTGCGGGTACATTCGACCCGCTGGCGTTTCTCGTGCTAAAGACCTAAATTCGGAGCGACGAGCCGTCCAGCCACGGCTCAGTTTCATCCGCCGTTTTCATGAAATATATTTCACGGTCCGATTAGTACGGAACGTTATATCGAGGTGATCCGACCAAGTTATCCTCCCGAGTTATCGGCTCCCCGTTCATTCCTCCTCTGCGCGGTTCGTCCAGGACGATCGCTCGGCGCCGCCGTCGCCCTTCATCGTCTTCGCTGCCTGTCGCTTGTTGTTTTTCGGCGCCGTTGCCGATACCGCCGCTCATTTCCGCTGTCGCTCCTGCTTCTCATCGCCTTCTCGGTTGGCCTGTCATCTCTTGTTTTCTGGCGCCGCTTGCAACTAGGAGTAGGGTTGGGGGGGGGTCAAGCGTCCTCTTTTTAGAGCAAGCGAGGAAGACAACGATGTCTAAAGGAGTCTTGGAGGTATTGATGTAGTTCTGCGAGCGGGAGATGGCGCTCTGGGCGGCAGGGAAGGACTCATAAGGAACATCATAAAGTGTCACAAGACCGCTGGAGATAAAGATCTGCCCATAATTCTCCCGTTATGGGCGTTGATGACAAATGGAGTGACGATGAGGAGGACTTGATTTGAAGCGATCTCAAGCGTCCTTCAACTTCAAGCTGAAGGATGAATCCTTGGAAGGGTGGACTTAGACGCTGGGGTCAGCGACGGCCGTGATCGTCTTTGACTGTGTTTGAAGCTTCAGAGAACAGAGGGCACTTTATCTTCATCTTCATCTATCTTCAAACTGGGGCTCCCAGGGATGCCAGGAAGGCTTTCTAAGATCTTCTCACATCACCATCTCATTATGAATTTAGTCATGGAGGGTCTTAAATGGAGCCGCTAAGTCATGTTTTATTACCTCTCTGGAGAGGCGGGGGCGAGGCAGTGCTTTTGATCTTCTCTGGGCTCGTCCTGAATGACAGAGTGAATGGTTGTATGTCTTTATATGACTTGAACGATGGGGTGATAGTTGTATCTACATGATGTGTAAATGAATGTGTCTATGTGACCTCTGAATGAGAGGGCCATAGTTGTATGTTTCTATAAGACTTAAATAAGGGGGCGATAGTTGTATGTCTCGATATGACTTAAAAGAGGGCAAAAGTTGCATGTCTCTGTATGACCTATGAATGAGAGGGCGATAGTTGTATGTTTCTATGAGACTTAAATAAGAGGGCGATGGTTGTATGTCTCTATACGACCTGTGAATGAGAGAGCGATAGTTGTATGTTTCTATAAGACTTAAATAAGAGGCCGATAGGTGTATGTGCCTGTATGATCTGTGACTGAGAGGGCAATAGTTGTATGTTTCTATAAGACTTAAATAACTGGGCGAGAGTTGTATGTCTCGATATGACCCAAGTAAGAGGGCAAAAGTTGTATGTCTCTATGTGACCTATGAATGAGAGGGCAATAGTTGTATGTCCCTATATGACTTAAATAAGAGGGCAAAAGTTGTATGTTTCTATGAGACTTAAATAAGAGGGCGATAGTTGTATGTCTCTATATGACGTAAATAAGAGGGTGATATGTCTCTATATGACCTGTGAATGAGAGGGCGATAGTTGTATGTCCCTATATGACTTAAGTAAGAGGGCAAAAGTTGTATGTCTCTATGTGACCTCTGAATGAGAGAGTGATAGTTGTATGTTTCTATAAGACTTAAATAAGAGGCAGATAGTTGTGTGTCTCTGTTTGATCAGTGACTGAGAGAGCGATAGTTGTATGTTTCTATAAGATTTGAATAAGAGGGCAATAGTTGTATGTCTATATGATTTAGATAAGAGTGCAAAAGTTGTATGACTCTATATGACGTAAATAAGAGGCCGATAGTTGTATGTCTCCGTATGACCTGTTAATGAGAGGGCGATAGTTGTATGTCCCTATATGACTTAAATAAGGGGGCAAAAGTTGTATGTTCCAATAAGACTTAAATAGGAGGCCGATAGTTGTATGTCTCTAGATGAATTAGATAAAAGGGCAAAAGTTGTATGCTTCTATAAGACTTAAGTGGGCGATAGTTGTATGTAAATGAGTTGCTGATTGGCTGTATGTCACTATATGTGGCCCCGTAATTGATCCAGTGTGAACCCCGCTTCGTCTCCTGGTTCCACCCCTCGCCCCCCCTCGACCCCTGCAACCCCCGTTTTATTCTTTCATAACTTCTGTGAGCTCCGAGACACAAACAAGCCGTGCACACCTGAAGGCAACGCTCGCGTCTCCAAATTTTGCAAAGGAAGCGGCTTCAAACCCACGAACCTCATCACATGAACTCGAGGACCCTTGAGGCGTTCGCAGGCCCGACCGGCAGAATCGTCCCCACGGCGTCCTCTTCTTCCTTTCGGGAACATCGGGAGAAGCTGAATGATTTATTGTTAAAAACATTATTAGAAGTTTTAAACTGTTGTAGCAGATGGCGTGCTGTGGGAAGGAGCCCCCCCCAAGCTCCGCCCTGGAGACCGCGGCTGTTTGACTGTTATGAATGCTCGCGGCGGACCATGAATGCATCGCTCGCTAATTAATTAGCCAGTGTCTGTGTTATCAGTCCTCGCAGAGACCGGAAGTGGTGACATTCAGGGGAGGGAGATCTGTCATCCCCTGTCCTTGTTTATGCCTCTGTCTGTGTGTGTGTGTGTGTGTGTGTGTGTGTGTGTGTGTTTAAGTTGAGCTCCACGAACCAGGAGTGCCGTCGCGGCTACCGCTAAAATGCAGCTAGCTTGTTTGCAACGCGCTGTTTCCAAGATGGCCGACAATGAGTTGCAGTGGGTCGAAATACCGGATGCTCACGTAGCATCACATTGCTGGTGCAGAGTTAGCTAGTGTGTGTGTGTGTGTGTGTGTGTGTGTGTGTGTGTGTGTGTTTAAGTTGAGCTCCACAAACCAGGAGTTCCGTCGCGGCTACCGCTAAAATGTAGCTAGCTTGTTTGCAAAGCGCCAAGACCCGTTTCCAAGATGGCCGACAGTGGGTTGCAGTGGGTCGAAATACCGGATGCTCACGTAGCATCACATTACTGGTGCAGAGTTAGCTAGTGTGTGTGTGTGTGTGTGTGCGTGTGTGTGTGTGTGTCGTTCATTTGTGTTCGGGTGTGTCGGTGTTAACTGAGGTCAGAGTGAGGGGTGTGTATGTGTGTGTGCGGCAGCTGCTATAAATAATGAATGCTTGTCAATGTATGGATGGCTGTGCAAACCTGTGTGTGTGTGTGTGTGTGTGTGTGTGTGTGTGTGTCGCTGGCTGTTCTTTCCAGTTAACCACATCTCATCTTCCCACCTTGTCTGTGCCTTCACCACAACTTTACTCCAGAGAAATTGAACTGCCGACATGTCTTACACTCTAACAACCTCACACACACACACACACACACACACACACACACACATACACACCAACCCCGACCCCCCCCCCCCCCCTCCTCATACCAGCTCATCCACCTTCTCAAATATGACGAGACGGAGACAAGGAGTCACAGGCAGCATCCGTCTTAGTTCACTTCTTTTATTATCATGCAATCCGGCGTGTGTGAAGATCAGGCGGGAGGTGATCCTCCCAACACACACACACACACACACACACACACACACACACACACACACACACACACACGCAGAGTGAGTCGACATTACCAATGTACTTATTCTCATGCACTTTCACGTCATTTGATGACTCATCTTGTATGCATGCTTCGATCGCCGCCACTCTCCCGTCGGCTGCACCGGGATCGCCACGGCGACCGGCGTGGGGGTGTCGACGCCCCGGCTGTGAGCTCGCTGACTCACGGCGTGACTCCTGTTGACCTTTTCCCCGGGCCGGCGTTATCGAATCCGGCCGATTCCGCTTCGCTTTCCTCAGGGTTCAAGCGAGGCGACCGTCAAAACAGAAGCGTCTTCACGGGAAACGGAGAGTCGAAAGCTCCGTGAGAAGCCGAACGCGGAGCGCCAACGGTATGGCGACGCTTCAGAGGCCTCCCTGAAGTCCCGTCTCGGGTTCTTCTCATCCTGATTGACGTTTATCCAGCGAGGAGACGGGGGATGATACGATAGAAATGTCAAAGGGGTGAAGGGGAGGACAAGACCGGGACGTGAGCAGTTGAAGTGCGCCGGGAGGAAACACCGCTCTGTCCGAGCGAGAAATGACAAACAAAGCGCCTTAATGGTTTTTTCGATAATGAATACGCTCGCTTCTGCGGCTAATCCATTTGCAGCCGGAGCGACACCCACTCCGGGCGCCGCCAGGCTGGAAACATCTTGTTCCTGTCGCTCGGAGTGGGTTCGCTGCACTTGGAAGTCGGCGGCAGGTGAATGGGGAAGCGGCGTCCTCGCTGATTGGTCGATTGGTCGGAGCTTTATCGGGACCGGTCAGCTGTCGATCGCAAGGTCCAATGAGAAGCGCACGAGTATTTATCCTGAAAAAACGGCGAGAGGTGACACTTGTCGCTGCCGCTCATCTTTCAGAGTGAGTAGTGGACCGAGCGTTGCACAAGAAGTAGCAGTATACATGTTCAGAATGTATCAATACTTGTAATTTCAACCACAAGGGGTGGGGGCGGGTCTGGGTGCCGTACTTGTATGTCCATGCACCCTTCTTCCTGTTTTCCAGGTTTTTTAATTCGCCCCTGCTCTTTGGCACCACTTCCTGTTTCATGTCTAATCAGCACTTGAGATCTGCTGGACTTCCCGTCATTGTTGGGGTCTTAGATGTTTTGGATTATCGGTCCCGCCTGATCACTTCCCGGTTTCCACTTCTGGTGTTTCTTGAGCTGAGATTCGTTCCAGCCTGTTTTGGTTTCTTCGGGCATTGTTCAACTTCCCCGCGGCTTTTCCTGGCTAGCACACCCACCCGAAGCTAGCGCACCCAGATTAGCGGCTACGTTTGTTTCGTATCCGGTGGACCCGGCTGCTCCGAGCCGTGCTTCCTGGCCCCAGTCGTTGCGCAATCCCGCTACGCCAGCGCCCCGCCACAATAAATCCCCACCTATGCGCAGACGACTTCATTGGCATTGCGCTACAAGGGGTAAGCGGGGCAGAGGAGGCGGCGCTAATGGCACGGGCAAAGACGAGGTGACACCAAAATGCGTGAGCATCAACGCTGAGGCCGGTGGATACTATCGGAGCCATCTTTGATTGGTCTGAAAGTCCAAATTCCAGATATTTTGGTTTGTGGCTCTTACCGAACTCTGCGTATGGCATACCGTGATGCTAATTCTGAACCCTGCCAGAATTAGCATCGCGGTACGCCATACGCGGAGCTCGGTCGGCCGCCGAGGCGTGAACGCCACCCGAGAACGTGATGAAGGACCCACGTGGGTCGACTGCCCGCAACCCGCTGACAAGAATCGCTCTTTGCCCGGAAACAGCCGACGCCGAAGTGCGAATTCTCGGTACACTGTAATCATCTGCTTGATTCTTGCCTAATTTGCCCACTTAACCCCCTACCTTCTGTCAGAGCGGGGGAAGCTGAGCGCCGTGCACTCGTGTCTCCCGGCCTCAATTCTTAATTCCGGCTCCTTATTACTCTGCCGAGCGGAGGCATCAGACGGGAGGCTCTGGGAGCTTGTTTTTTTGGCAGCGGTCCTGCTTGTGAATTCCTCATGGCAGTCATCTCAAGTAAAACCCAAAAAAGTAATTCCCACGGTTAGAGCCCGTCTCCGTCCCACGACTCGCCCGGCGGCGAGGGAGCTCACCTCTATTAGCCGCCGCCGCAATTCCTCTCAATTATTGCCTTTTTTCCAATTTAAGTCGCGAGTGGGCGGAGGCGGGGGTCGTCCCCCCCCGGGGCGCGATCGTCGGACCCCGACAATTTCCTTTCTGCGCCCGTGCTCCTCGCGAGGCGGCGGACGCTTTGTGTTTGCCGAGTTCTTAACGTTGTCACAGTCTGTTTTTAATCACGCCGTCTGTTTGCCCAGGAACCGTTCAATTATTCCGCCTGTTTGCTCCGTTAGCTGCCGAGGTGACGCCGGCGTGAACGATGGAGGGATGAGAGAGAAGTTTGTGACTCCTTTGGGTCGGTGTTGATGTCAAAAAGGTGGCGCTTCCGCATCTAAAGCGAGAAGGTTCCTGGGTGGATCCCTCAGGCAGTCCTTCATGATCTTCTCACAGAGAAGAAATGCCACACAACCTTTTTGAAATTTTGAAATGAATAACTTGGTACATTACCTTTTTGTTTTGCTTTTTTAATTTATTTTTGGTTTTTTTGTTTGTTTTTTTACCGTTATGCTATGTATAAAAATTTTTTTTTTTTTTTGTTAATCAATGAACAACTGCAGCTAAAAAACAAGGTTATGTTTCTGCATGCAACAAAACATTTTGGACTTTTTGAAATTTAAAATGAATAACAAGGTATTTAACCTTTTTATTTTTTAATTCATTTATTCATTTTTTTTTTTTTTTTTGCCGTTATGGTATGTATAAAAAAAAACTGTGTTGCAATTTTTTTAAATCAATGAACAACTGTGTTTCTGCAGAAAATTACGTTTCTGCATGCAACAAAACATTTTGGACTCTAGAAAAAAAAAAAAAAGGAAAAGTCATTGAGTTGAAGGTTACTTTTTGAAATTTAAAATGAATAACAAGGTATAAAACCTTTTTTTTTTTTTTTTTTAATTTTTAATTTTTTTTTTTCTTTAGTAGTTATGTATAAAAAATGTGTTGCAATTTTTTTAAATCAATGAACAACTGCAGCCGAAAAACAAGGTTATGTTTCTGCATGCAACAAAACATTTTGGACTCTAGAAAAAAAAAAAAAAAGGAAAAGTCGTTGAGTTGAAGGTTACTTTTTGAAATTAAAAATGAATAACAAGGTATATACCTTTTTTTTTTTTTTTTTTTTTTTTTTGCCATTATGCTATGAATAAAAAAAAAATGTGTTGCATTTTTTTTAAATCAATGAACAACTGCAGCTAAAAAACAAAATTACAGTTTTGCATGCAACAAAACATTTTGGACTCTCGGAAAAAAAAAAAAAAAAGGAAAAGTCGTTGAGTTGAAGGTTACTTTTTGAAATTTAAAATGAATAACAAGGTGTATTACCTTTTTTTTTTTAATTTTTAAATTTTTTTTCTTTAGTAGTTATGTATAAAAAAAATGTGTTGCAATTTTTTTTAAATCAATGAACAACTGCAGCTAAAAAAAACAAAATTACGTTTCTGCATGCAACAAAAAATTTTGGACTCTGGAAAAAAAGAAAAAAAAAAAGGAAAAGTCGTTGAGTTGAAGGTTACTTTTTGAAATTTAAAATGAATAACAAGGTGTATTACCTTTTTTTTTTTAATTTTTAAATTTTTTTTCTTTAGTAGTTATGTATAAAAAAAAATGTGTTGCAATTTTTTTAAATCAATGAACAACTGCAGCTAAAAAAAACAAAATTAAGTTTCTGCATGCAACAAAAAATTTTGGACTCTGGAAAAAAAGAAAAAAAAAAAGGAAAAGTCATTGAGTTGAAGGTTACTTTTAAGCAAAATATTCAATGTCTATTCGAGTCCCTTTTTGCATTGAAGAAAAAAATAAAACCGAAAACGCCATCCTCGGACGGAGTCGCCGAAAAGCAAAGCGAGGAGCGACGAAGGACAAAGCCACTCCCGCGTTTTCGACGGCCCGTATTTATTCCAACGCCGAACGACCGAGCTAAACAAGAGTAATCACGGCCGACCGCTCCAAAAGTTCAGTTGGTAGGTTAAGTTTTGCGGTCGACGAAAAACACCTTCTCGCGCAAAGTGTAAAAGTGTTTAAGTGTAAAACAGGTAAATTATAAAAATCTTTATACGTAATGAGCTGTTCCTCTAAAAAAAAATACATGACAAATTAGCATTAAAAATGAATATTAAAAAAGAATTGATTAAACTACACCTTAAAAATGTTGAGTTAAAAGAGAAAATCTTGTCACTGTGGGAAAATTTGCCACTAGAAATTATTAGAAAAATTATAGTTAGCATGTATAAGAGGGGGTATCAAGGCTTTTAGTGGCTATTCTGGTTATTAAATCTCTTAATCAATTTTTTTTAATTTTGCCAGGTTTTTTTTGCTATCGTTTTTGTGTTTTTTATAGAAATAAGAGAAGAAAATATGGTTTTAACAATGTGACTCGACATTTCTTTAATCAAAAAATCATTTTGTTGAAGCAAAAAATACATTGCAGTTACTTTTCCAATTTTTTCCTCGCCCGTTTTAATACCTCTTTTGATACCATATACCTCTTTTTATTTGCTGCCTTCTGAATTAAATTTTACTCTAACCTTTATCCACAGCCTAACAATCAATGTAAAAATAAAATAAACCAGTTCGCTAATAAAAACATCCTTCGATGAACTGAAACCATTCAAGCCCATGTTTTTGAGAGGCAAGAAAAAGCGCAAAAAGAAAATGTTCATTATAGCTCAGTTGTAAAATCACTTATTTCTCAATTTTCCGCATGTACTGGACATGCAGAGGAATCCAAAAGACGTTTCTCACGATCCCACGTTTTTTTAATGTATACAGTTTAATGCAAAAGGTCAGTAGGTAGTAACCTAATTATATATATTAGATTCAATTTATGGCAGCATTAGATAAGAAACTTTATTGAAATCCTTTTTTTCCACAGCAGTATAAAAGTTATAATCCCCCCCCCCCCCCAAAAAAAAGGAAATAAATGTCTGGAAGAAGACAGACGATAGCAAAACGGGAAAAAAAAATCCCCGAATAAATAGACAGCAAACAATTACATCATCATCAAGGAACAGTGAGGGTGAAAAATACACAACTAGAACGAAACAATATGAATAGTGACGGGTGTGATGGGTTTCTCTGCGCAAAGTAGCAGAAGTGCAAAAAAAAAAAAATTGGGAAAATAAATTATAAATATTTAATTGAAGTATATTTCATTTGCGTTAATTCCTTTTTTTAACTTGTAGTTCTAAGTTGGAAGATTATTGTGATCTTGAAATATTAAATGAAATTATATTTATTATTTTTCGCCGCTCAAAATAACATCGCAGAAGCCGGTAAAGTCACAATTTGCCGATGCTGTGCGCAGAAGTTCAGTTCAGTCCCATAAACCAGGTAAAAGAAATATTTATGAAGATATTTTGCAAATATTTATTTTTTATTGTTTACTGACACAGTGATTTTTTTCCTGATTTATTTTTAAAATTCAGGTCAAGGCTCCGCTAAACGCTCTGAAAGTCCAAAGCTCAAAATGAGTTCATTACATAAATAAAATGTAATTTTCTCTGTAATACTCCAGAAGCGACACACTTCACACGTCTTTATACAAAGTGTAAAGGTAATAAAAAGCAATATATACAGTGGTACCTTTATTTTAGACGTCAAAAAGTACTTGCGGCTCCCGGTGTTTTCTTTTCCGAGGAAACCGGGTCCAAATGGCTCTTTGGGTGTTACGGGTTGCCGACCCCTAGATAGACCATAGCTCTAATTTGGTAAGGCTTCGCCGGCCAAATATAATTACATTGCGGGCCAAATTTGGCCCGCGGGCCAGACGTTGCCACCAGAGGGCGACTGGTTTTTCCGTCTCCATATATGAATGAATGGATGGATGGATGGATGGATGCGCGAGGACGGATGGACGTCTGAGGTTCTGTCCGGGTTGAAGGGAGACAACGGGAAGCGAGGAGGAGGTGTTCGGGGAGGAAGTATAAATATAACACGCAGCACGAGTCAATCACCCAGGAAGAAGAAAAGAAAACTTAATCCCGTCTCCCGTCACGCCAGACTTCATTCACCCCCCCATCTCTTGACAGCTCTTTCCTCCGCAAGTAGGTCACTCCAGAACTGCGGCGAGGAAACTGCGGTTTTTAACCGTCCCCGCGGTCGACGAGATGACGGGTTTGGCGAAAGGAACCCCCTCCCCGACCGCCCCGCCTCCAGGGGCGTCACCCCGTAGATCGTCCCTTGATTTAAATCCCCGTTTGCTGCCGCCGTTGCGCGATAATCCGGTCAGGAGAAGGCGTCTTTGGCGCCATGTTCTCCGCCAGCTCCTAATAAGGCCGAGCGGGGAGGACGGTGGGCTGCTAATGATCATAATCCATCCAAAATCCCCCCCTAATCTGTTTCCTTGAGGGAGGGGCGGCGGCGGCGGCGGCGGCGGCGGCGGCGGCGGCGGCGGCGGTGGGGGTGCATGTACCTCTCTTCTTAATCTGCAGATGCACAATTACTGCTAAGGGGCCAATTATGTTCTCCACGCCTAGAACTTTGTCGGTGCAACCCTGAGTTCAAGGCCGTCCGCGCTGATCTCATAGGATTAGCTTCACCTGTTAGCCGCACGGGGCTCCAACAACAACAACCGCAGTCAAAGAAACCCCGCCCCCTCGGCCTAACGCCTGTCGTGATTGGGCCTCGTGAATAACCGTATTGGCGTTGTCCGTTTTCCCGTTCACACCTGTATGCTAAGCTAGCTGAGGTAGCTAAGCTGAGCGGGCTGGATAGCTAGCAGACGGCAATGCTAAAAGTTTAGCACAGCAGGAAGCATTGATGCTACAAAGGTAATAAGAAGTGTTTGCATTGGCTCAAACACATACACACACACACACACACACACACACACACACACACACACACACACAAACACATAGCAGGCCCAAAATGGTGAACATCAAGCAGGAATGGGGTCAAAGTTTACCGCATTTTTTTTTTTTGCACATCTGTCACATTAGCTGTCCGACTCTCAGTTTAACATAAAAAATATGAAATTTAACTACACCTTTAAGTAATAACATAGATTTCAAATGAAGTTATATTAGACATTTGCACCCTTTTTCAAAAAGTAAACCCATAAATTTGCACAAATAGAATACGACTGAACAAAAACCCACATGCTGCAGATAAATCACCTAAAATCAGAACAATATTCATGAAAACAATGTAACAGAAGCACAACAAGTAGGACAAGCACAGCAGCACACTTACCACCTAGCATCAAGCCAAATATGCTAATTCAAAAAACAAACTGTCAAAATTTTCACCAAATAGAGCCTAATTAACCATTGAAATTCTATATTCAATCTGTCACACATGATTCCGACATTCAATCGAACTCATTCATGTTATTTTTAAAACCAAATATTGAGCCAAATAGCACGCTAGCAAATGCTAGCACATCTTAACATGCAGAATTTTAAAAAATACAAAAATAGTGCTGAAGCGGTCTTGAAGTACAGAATATGAAAAAAAAAAGCATATATCAAACAGGACTTGAGAATGCTCACAAAAAAAATCAAAATAAAATTTATTGATCCCCGAAGGGGAAATTCCTTCGTCGCAGCAGCGTAACAGTTCTAATGTCAAGAAAAAAAAGAAATAAATATAAGTAAAAAGGCAGAAAACAGAAGATACCAAGACAAATAAATAGACAGCAGATAAAAACAACAACAACAAACGGGACAATAATAAAGGAACGGTACGGAAAAATAGACAACTAGATCAAAAACAACAATATAAATAGAGTGAAAATAAAAGATAGCAATGAATAAAATAAATAAACAAAAATAGGCAGGATGTGTGCGGGCTGGGACCAACAAGGACAAGAAAGAATATTTAAGAATATATAAGAATATCTTAATTAAAAAATCTTTATCCAGCAACACACACACACACACACACACACAGTAGAATTTAAATTCAGGTTGACATTTAGGGGGATTTGAGCTATAATATAAAGTATATAATATAAAATAATATAATCTTGAAGTAATATGGAATCAGTTCTGTGTAATAACATGCTTATGAACTTTCGCTAGCCGGGTTTTCAAAACTTCTCCTAAACTCCGAGGTTCGACTTGCGCTTCATTAAAAAAGAAAAAAAAAAGTGTTTTCATCGAGAAAAATGAAAAAAACATCATCTGGAGCCGATGAGATATTTAGCTTTACCGCACAATCTTTGCATAATCATGCGATTCTATCACGGTAAGCGAGTGAATATCAAAGTTGAAGAAGTGAGAAAATAAAACTCTAATTCAGTTAATCAATTAAGACAATTGAAGCGCGTGGATGCTAATTTATGCTAATTTCAGCTAAAATAAGTTCAGTGCTTAATTGATCCCTCGCTGGGAATTTACGATTCCACACTCTCTTGTCATCGTCGCACACCGATGTGACAAACACACACACACACACACACACACACACACACACACACTGTTCAGCCTCACCTGGGACGCCCGACAAGAGGCCGATCTTTACAGCAGGGGTCACTGTTGATCCGAGACGCTCCTCCTCTTCCTCCCTCCGCCGTCAGAGGAAATTTTAGCATGACAAAGTTGGAACAATAGCTTGATGTTAATATCTGGGTCACGGGAGAGAAAATCCGAGCAAAGAGAATATTTATCGACCGGCGATGAGCGACAGCGCGGCGCTGCTAACGAAGAGACGGGGCGGCGGGGCGGCGGGGGATAATGAAGTTGCACATCTGCATGACGGAGGCGAGGCGGGGAGCCAGCCTGACGGGAACGCTAGCCGGAGAACGCGAGCGGAGCCATGAATACCGATAAGGGCTTTTTTGGAGTTTCCCGGATCCGAGGAGAGTTTTGATGGAATGTCTCAGGAGGGATTCAGGTTTTTCCAGGAGCGACGTGACGCTATCGTAAATGTGGAGGCGAGCGTTGGGGTTTTAAGGTCCCGTTAATAATTCTCGCATCGGCAAAAAGTTAATTGCTAGCAATTTGGTTTTCTGATTTTGCTGTTATTACGGAGACCTGACCCCATCACTGGAACGAGGACTTAAATCTCCGTCCGCTAGCTAAAAAAAAAAAAAAAAAACATGAATTAAGTCAAATCCGATGTCATGTTAATTGGATTAATTACGACTGTGTTATTTTTATTACTATTCCTGCTATATGACCGTGTCGTTTAAACATCACGACCCGTATCCAGCGGTGGTACAGTGAACGTTTTGTCGTCGGTTCAAGGTTGAGGGTGACGGGCGAACGCTTCGATCGATCGTAAACGAGAGGACGAGCGGACGACGCGTTGGCTGGGTGTTGCCGTGGCAACCGTGTCTCACAGCCTTTATCCCCTTGCTGGTTTGCCTTGTTAGCGCTGAGCTAATCCGTAGCCGCGGTCCTCCGTCGTGCAACACGCACGCAGCCTTCGTTAGCGCCGCTAACCCCTTAAACCCCGGTTTTGATCTTTGACCTCTGAACTCTGACCTCCCCATCCGGTCTCAGTTGTCACCATGGGGCTCCGAGCCAACGTCCGGGAACCCGCGGTGCATTCAAGACCATCCTTAATCCAGGATTATGAAAATCTCACAGATTAAAACTCCTCATCTTCTCACTGTGTTTGTTTTCAGCCCTCTAACCCGCCGTTAATCCGGGTCCCTGATTGACTTCCAGTTTTTGTATAATTACTAATCGTTTCGCTTTGGAATTTATGTTGCGATGATTTGCAGTCGCAGAAGGCGTTGTGGTAGCACAAGTATTCATAAAAATGGAATATCTTAAAGTCATATCCCTTTGAGGCTAATGGTATTAGCATTACATAAAAATATACTCCGTATACATAGATTGATAAATATGATAATGTTTCTTGATGTTTACATAATTGGTATAATATTCCTTCGTGAGTTCGCACTGCGGGCCAGAAATGCCCAACGGCGTTTGCTAAAAGCAGGCGGAAGCGGCTCGCCGTCGGAGAATACCGCAGCCTTCTGGTGGTCGTGCACGGATTCCCAGGCGACTCTGAGCGATTGACCCCCCAAAACAGCGCCGTAACGGCGTCGGAATAAGTAAAAGTAGCCGGGAAGTACAAAGTCGTCAGGTGAATCTGTCCGATGGGGAGCCGTTTGAAGAGCAGTGTTTCAGGGGATCAGTGATTTCAGTGGTTTTTGGACTCCAGAAATAGGGTAAAAGTCCATTTCCAGCCCACCAGGTACAATCTGCGGTATCCTGCACCTAAATGTACGATTGGGAACTCTATTTTCGGAGAGATATTGACGCAGTTTGATGTTTGTCTTGGGAGTTTTTCAGTCTTTACCCTCCTCCCTCACCCCCTAACTTCCTCCAGATATTTGTACTCGCAACTTCTGGGGTGGTAAATGTGTGTTTTTGTGCCGCGTATTAAAGCAACACGCCTTCACAACGAGATCATATCGCTAAGCCTTCTCATGCTAATTAGCATCGCAAAACAACGGTAACCCGTCACACGTCAGATGTCATCCATCAAACCGAATCAAATACTTGAGAACCAGTTGTGTGTCTACATACCAGAACAAGATCTCACAAGCATACCCAAGTACTCCATCGTGGTGAGTACACAAGGACGTAGGAGTATTTTGGAAGTGATATTTATATCTGCTGACATTTAGCCGATGAGGGTTTCCGGGTACCGGGAGCCGACATCTATTGTGCTATGCTAATTAGCAGGAGGTGGGTGTCTTTTCTTGTCTCGGCGGAGGGATCAAGCCAAATGGGTTCCCCCAAAAATAAGTCGTCAAGTTTAAGTTCTTCACGCTAACTCAAAGCGGCATGTTCAACCTCCGGGCTGTTTCAATTTCCCGAAACTTCAGCTCAGCACATTCGGTCCGTTCGAAAACTCCGGCGCCGCAGTTGGAATTTCAAATGAGGGGTTTGTGGGCTCGGGTGATGTTATGGCTTCACGGGACATGATAGCCACGACGGAACCCCCTGTTGCTCACTGCCTTGCCATGTGGGGCAACTGGAAGGGTTCTCTGCTACTTAGACCATAGCGGCGTTGTAGCTGAAACTACAAGCAAGGGAAAAGCCGTCACAGAGTTGGTAAGGAGGGGCCGGACTGTGCAAGTGAGGAGCAAGGTTTTGAAGGTGATCCTGGATTCTGTTGCTCGCCAGTTGCACTGGTGAAGGATTGAGGCGGCAAGCTCTCTCTGAGGGGTTGGAGTTACGATCTGGAGTTTGTGGACACCCAAACTTTTTTGATTTGAGTGGAGTGGAGGATGAAGGAGTCGTCCATGTCCATGGAGAAAGTATGACATACATGATTGGTGAAGGAGTACCACCATAGGAGTACTTCAGTTTTGTTGCTATTTAGTTTGAGAAAGTTGGACAATCATGTTGACAACAGGTTTGGAGGCGATATAAAGCTGGGTGTCATCTTCAGCCCGAGAGGCAGCTTGTGAATGATCAATAGAAGGGGGGCCAGAACTGAGCCCTTGGGCACACTGGCAGTGAAAGGAAGGTACGAGCATCTCGGGTCTTCTTTTCCTTGGGGCTGCTCCCTTCAGGGGTTGCCACAGTGAATCATACACCTCCATCTAACCCTTTCCGCATTCTCTTCTCGCACACCAACAAACATTTGGTCTTCTTTCCCTCCATCCATAAATCTCTCCTCTGGTCTTCCACCAGGCCTCCTGCCTGGCAGTTCCAGCCTCAGCATCCTTCAACTCAGACCTTCACCGTCCCTGCTTTGTGCATTTCCAAACCATGTCCTTCTGTCTTTATGTCCAGAACATCCTGCATCTGTTGTCCCTTCGATGCACTCATTCCTGATCCTCTCCATCTTCCTCACTCCCAAAAATCCTGAACATCTCTTCTGCCTCTTGTCCTCTCCTTAGTGTCCAGAAGCCAAACAACACGGCTGGTCTCACTTCCATCTTCTAGCAGATACCACTAGAATCATCAAGGATCACCACTGATCCTTTTTTGCCTCCCATTCCAACCTGCTTGCCCTCACCTCTTCTCCCTCCTTCATAGCTGGCATACGTGTCCTGCACCAGTCTAACTCACTTCTCCGCCACTCCAGACTTCCTCAAACAGTGCCGTAGTTCCCTTCTCGGCACCCTCTCGTATGCTTTTTCTGCATCGACAAAGGAATCACGCAGCTCCCCTTGACCTTCTAAGTCCCATCAACATTCACGAAGCAAATACTGCATCTGTAGTACTCTTTCTTGGCAAAAAGACAAATGCTCACCTCTGGTTTTCAGCACTCTTTCCCATTATTTTATTGTTTGGCTGCTTCACTTTGTTCCTCTATAGTTACCACAATTCTGCGCATCTCCATTGTTCTTGAATACCAGCATCCTCCATTCCTCAGGCAACCTCCTACTCTCTCACATCCTGTTGAATGATCCAGTCATAAACTCACCCGCAGCATCTCCAAGATACTTCCATACCTTCGCAGGTATACAATCACCGCCTTTTCATCATCGTCAATGCCCTCCTCAGAGATGGTTGAAGGTCTCGCTACCTTTCCGTACTGTTGCTCGAGCCTGTTCCCGGTGGCATACATGGTGGGTATCTGCCTCCTTCCTTGTTTATGTAGTATATGGTACAACTTAGTGTTGGCTAATGATGCGGATACAGGGGTTTCACATGCTAACAAGGCGTGCTAACAGAGTTTGGAGCATAGCTAACCCCAGTGGATAACTTATGGTTATTGCTCAAAAACACAATACGTTGTTAACAGAAACCAACGTGAGGCTATCAAAGACTAGAAACTGCTGTTCGATATCATTAAACTGCAAATAAAAATGGTCTAAATGTATTTGCGGATCAAATAAGCAGTGAAAGATGAAATCCCGCTCGGAGAGCAGCCTCTTATATTTTGAAGAAGACTCAAATAAATAAACGGAGGAAAAGAAAAACCTGCTGCCAACTCTATAAACAACATTGACATTGTAAACATGCCAGCGAGTAGAATCGCATTTTTATCGAGCCCTTAAAAGAAAAGCGCACTTTGAGCCATAAAGAGGAAGCTGCAGTGCTAACGCGCCACAAAATGTCCATCTGCTTTACCCCTGTAGTAAACACGTTATTACTCTCGTGTAATGAATTTCACACAACCAGGCGTACACCCGGGAGCAAAAGCGTGTTTTCGTCGTGACGAAAGACGTTGAAGACAAAGTACAATTGAGCGCGACAATACGGATGCATTCCTGCGTTCTGCGCCGAGCGGCAGGTGAACTCGAGGCAGTTACGAGGGTCCACTTAAGTGACATCTACTCCAAATGTCCCGTGAGGAGGCAGAGGGCCGTCAAACGGATGCTAACGACATTGCAGTGTGGATTTGCGCGAAACCCCGGTGGTCATTTTGTTCCAAGTCGCACTCCTGTCCACTCGCACATCCAAAGTGAAGAGGCGGGGTTCATACTTGCCGGCTGCCCCGCGGCAAGTATGAGGGTACACTCAAGTCACTTCTACTCCAAATGTCCCGTGAGGAGGCAGAACAGAGGACCGTCAAACGGATGCTAACGACATTGTAGTTACCCTCATCAAACCTGACTGGTCATTTTCAAGATGACTCTGGCAGGAAGCCACGAGGTAGTCCAGAAAGCGCTCCCCTACAGAACGCAGAGCTCTTTTCATTGACCTGGGGGTCTTCCAGCTTTCCCCACAGACCCGGGTCACCATGTGGATTTGCGCAGAACCCCGGTAGCCATTTTGTTCCAGGTTGCACTCCTGTCCACTAGCACATCCAAAGTGAAGAAACGGGGTTCATTTCATCAACTGGCATGGGTTGAAGGCTGTTTGGTCTCTGGGAGTCAGGGAAGAGTGACCCTTCTGGGTTCAGGCAGGTGGCTGCGAAGTTGACCGGTCATGTAACGGGTCGGGTGTCAAGGTGACTGCACTTGGCGCTGGGATCGACCCTCTCGGCATCTTTGGCTTTGACCGAGCTCTCACAAGGCGAGCCTCCCCATCAAGGCCATGGGAGTATCAGTAAGATTAGCAAGATCAGATAGTACAGTACCGAACATTCCTGGTTTGGTTCCCCGTTCCTCCTATAGTGTTGTTGAGCAAGACACCGAACTCCTAACTGCTCCCCTTGTGCCATTCCTTCGCTGCCTTCTATTCATGGTTCTGCCATGACGGGTTAAATGCGGTTGTCAAATGTCACTGCTGTTGTGCTCTAAGTAGAACTGTATGTGACATTCAAGGCATTAGTTCTTTCTTCTACCAAGAGGGTCGCGAGGCCCTCTGCCTTGCCGAACCACCAGACCAGGCGGTCCAATCGCCGACAGCTACTCCACTGCAGGCGGATGAAAGGTATGACTTCCCCTCTGGTTTGGAAGCATCACCAGGCCGATCCGCTCCTTCCCAGATCAGCTTTAATTATCATCCAATGAGGCCCGTCTGGCCCATTACATCATGCAGATCAGCGCGGGTAGCGACCCCCGGGGCCAAGCTAGCGCGGCGCGCTACCATCTGGTCGTGAGGATTTGGCGTCCGAACGCAGTGACCTCCAGGGCGTGAGTGTCCGCCCGGCATGTCTCACATGGTTTACTCCCACTCTGTTTCTCCAGAGGTTCGGTCCTCGGCGCCGCAAACCTCCTCCTCTCCCACTCAGGCAGGGAATCTGCCACGAGAAGGACATTCCTCTTGTTGTCCAAACACCGTCTGCAGGATTCCAGCCCTCGTCAAAACACTCCCACCTCCGTCACATGCCCCTTTGGAATGCGCCGCCACTTCTCCGAGTCTCCGGGAGAAGGAAACTCTGTCACGTCAAGGGCGACGACAGACAATACAGGGTTTTGGTGGTTATCAGAAGATCAGCCGCTGGGTGGCGTCCATTCAACCCGTGAAAGGCTAACTTGCTATCTGTTTTTTGCGCGGAAAGAAAGGGGATGTGGGCGCTCCGAACAAGGGAACTTCAGGGAAGACGTCCTCGGCGAGGAGGCTCGCCGACAAGAAGCTTTGTTTGGATCCAAGGGACAAATAAATTAAATCATGTAATTGTTCAAGGACTCCTACCAGACTGACGGCTGAGGAGGAAAGAAAACCAACAGACGCAGGGCTGTAAAGAAAACAAGCTTTTGACAATTTCTGGCAGAACAGAGCGATGCATCAAACGTTGCAGTGGTCCCAGCTTCCTCCTCACAGCAGGAAGGTCCCTGGTTGGATTCGGGGGGGGGGGGCTTTCTATGTGGAGTCTCCATGGTTTCCCCGTATCTGCTTCTACAACAACCCCCATGGTTCCTCCAACAGTCCGGATACATGCAGGAGGTTCAGTGGAGACCCCGAATCGTCCAGATGTGTGAATGACAGGCTGTATGTCCCTATATGACATGTGAATGAGAGGGCGAGACTTGTATGCCTCGATAAGAAGAACCCCAGCACTCGCCCAATGACAGCTGGTGTCCTGTCCCTCACGGTAGCCTAAAGGATAAACATAATGAACGAATGAAACATTGCGAGAAGAAACGTCCCTCTCAGCCTGGACAAACAAATGCGTCCAGGGCGTCGCCGCTCCTCCTGAAGGGAACGTGAAGGGTTTGCAAACCCGTCCGCCGGACGCCCGAGCGCCGAACCGACGGGGGGGTTCGCTCGCGGAGAGCTGGAGGATTAAATCTAAGAAGATAGAGTGAATGACACCTTCTGGTAATGAGAAAGAAATATTCATGTGAGGGAGCCGGTTATCTCACCTCGTTACCGGGATCTTTCATTTCGCCGCAAAGGGAAAGAAAGGAGGACGGATTAACTTGGACGCTGTTATTATCGGATATCTGCGCAATTATGGGAGCGAAGCGGCGGACTATCATTACTGGAAATTGGCTCGTTAGCCGAGCGGGAGGAGATCTCGGACGAAGCGCCGGGACGGAGCTGATCCCCGCCTGGGACCGGCCCATTCCCAAGCTTCGAGGGGGGGGTTGGAGCAGATGCTAACCGGGATAGCCTAATATGACCCCCGTTGGCCGGAAAAGTGGATTTTTCCTCGCGTTGCTCTTTCGCCCAATCACCCCTCTGCCGACACCGGGTTGATGAGTCGGCGTCTAGCGCTCGCCGGTTTTGTCCGGTTGCCAGGCAACCAAAGACTTTGACGGTTTGACTCCTAATTAGAGCGAATTGGATTTCACACCGAGTTTAATCGATCTGGAAAGCGACCGGGTTCTCCGTCGTCCTCCCGAATGAGAGGGCGAACGGGGTAAGATGTCTGTTTATGCTGCCTCGTGATTGACAGGCTGTATGTCCCTATATGACATGTGAATGAGAGGGCGAGACTTGTATGCCTCGATAAGAAGAACCCCACCACTCGGCTGTAGACGTCCACGTTCGCGGCGCACTCAGAGGCTGGAAACATCCAAAAATTAAATCGTATCATCGAGAAAAACGGCATCTCATCTTTTCCAAGAGTTTCAAAATTGCCGCCGGGGGGGAAGGACCAGCCTCCTTCCTTCCTTGGAGGTGAAGAAGACGAGGAAGCCTCGGTCCAGCGTGGAGGCCGGGGCATAGTTGCGGTGCGAAATGCGCCATTAATGGCTGCCGTGTCAGTGGAAACACCGCCACCCGCGTCTCCTTCGCTTTCTTTCCATGGAAAGCTGGACTTCTCCCCTCCTTTTCCTCCTCCTTCTCCTTCTTCTACTCTTCTTCTTCTCCTCCTACTTCGTTCTTCACATCCGGGTCACCCGTGTTGGCTGGAACTCGCTGTTGCCTTCAGGTGTCCCTCGAAAAACTGAACGCCGCTCGGAGAAACTTCAGCGGAAACCGCGTTTTAAAACGATTCTCACGTGTTTACGTGATACTTTTACGGTATTCTCGTATCGTAGCGGATATGAGCTGGTGGATTTTGCTTTTTTTTGTTTTGTTTTTTAACCAAACGCTCCGTTAAAGCGAGGCGGAAAACTCGGAAGCTATAAATTCCGACCGTCTGTCCGGTCCCTGAAGGCATCACAAGTTTAAGCAGCTCCCAGCCTTCGCGGAGCCTCGGAGTGATGATCCAGCTGCCGTGCGTGTGAGAATGTGCGCGTCCGTGGACACGACTGGCCCCCGACCCCGAAACCTCTCCCCCATGTGACCCGGCCGCCCCCCCAAAACTTTCACCCCATCACCCCACCCCCATCCCACCCCCCCACCCCACCCCCACTCCCATCCCCAGCCATGTCCAAGAGCCTGAAGAAGAAGAAGAAGAAGAACCACTGGACCCTGAAGGTCCAGGAGACTTTCCTCTGCAGGGCCCCGGACGGGTCGCCGGGGCTGCGGCTGCAGGGCGGCGCGGAGAACGGGCAGTTCCCGCTGATCGGAGGCTCCCACGGGGCCCCCGGGGCCACGCAGGACGAACTCCTGCTGGAAGTCAACGACACCCCCGTGGCCGGGCTCACCATCCGGGACGTGCACGCCGTGCTCAGGCACAGCAGGGACCCCGTCAGGTTGAAGAGCGTCAGACCAGGTGAGGGAAAAGTAGTCCTCTTCCGGTTCGACCCCCCCCCTTGCACCCCTGAACCCGCTGCACCCACTTTTTTTTTTGTTGTTTTGGAAGCAAAGTAGCGTTTTGTCCGTTTTGACAGCGGTGCCGTGAACGCACCACCCTCTGCCTCCCCCTTTTTCTTTAAGAAACTTTTTTTTAAAAGTTTGCTCCACCGTGTGTGTGTGTGTGTGTGTGTGTGTGTCGTAGTCCGACTGATAAGGGGGTGTGTTACATTCGTGGGAGTCCAGAAAACACACACACACACACACATTCCTGAGTCTCGCAGTGAAAGAAAAGGGGGGAAAAGAAAAGTACTACTTCCTGAAAGAATTAAAGTAACGATGTACTGAAAATACTTCTTAATGACGTCACGAGGAGTACAAATACTGTAAAGTTTTCAGTTGTAGTACTCTGATACTGCTTTAGTTAATGTTTGTTTGTTTGTTTGTTTCGAAGTTTATTAGGACAGTGTACAAATACATTAAGCACAGAGGCAGAGATGTTTGTACCAGATTATAGCTCATAGCTAATTACAATAGAAATATAAAACTGTATAAAATAGACAATATATATAAAATATACAGAAAGGCAATAAAATAACTATACAATATATAAACAAGCAATAAAATATCTCTTTTGCAAGTTGAAAGTAAGTCGAAAGAAATGTAGATATTCTTGTTTTGATACAAGTACTAGAAAAGTGCAGCGTACTTGCATGTACTTTTACTTCAAAAAGGACTATATATTTGTGTGTATTGTAATATCTGTAGTGTCGTTGCCGTAGCGATCCGATCGGACGTATTGATCAGAGGATCCGTCGTCTGAGAGGCTGCTTTTATTTTTGAAAATCAGCCGAAACCGAATGAAAGGGAAGTTGTTATTTAAGTTTCAAACAGTTAACTTGTGAAAATCCGCGTTCGGCCTGATATCGATCGCCTCCGGATACAAGCGGTCGGGAAATATTGATCGGGAATCGATCGTAGGTTCTCCGATCATAACTTAGCTTTGGTGTTAGCGTTAGCCCTGGATGTAAACATGCAACCCCGGCATCAATAAGTCAGAAGGCGGGATTTATTCTGCCTTCGGGTCGTTGAGGTCGTGGGTTAACTTGACCTTTGAATCTCACACACACACACACACACACACACACACACACACACACACACACACACTCACATTTGCATGCTATGTATTATCCAGTTTGTTGTGTAAACATCCAAGGAAATCCTGAGCTTCAACCTTATCAGCGCTATTGTGGAAGCTATACTGCCTCAGGAGTACCACCAGAGGTGTGTGTGTGTGTGTGTGTGTGTGTGTGTGTGTGTGTGTGTGTGTGTGTGAGAGAGAGTTTAATTTGGGGCTTCTGAAGCCAAACTCCATCCAGTGAACATCGTGGGCCCATCAGCTGGGTCCAAGGAGACGGCCATGGTGTGTGTGTGTGTGTGTGTGTGTGTGCGTGTGTGTGTGTGCGTGTGTGTGTGTGTTCGGCCCAGTGGCTCTCTGATCCAGGGTTTTGCACTGTGAACTAAGAGGGGGGATCTCCAAAACTCTCTAAGAGGCTTTAGATAAAAGTCCAACTCTGTGTGTGTGTGTGTGTGTGTGTGTGTGTGTGTGTGAGATCATTGCTCCAGGGAATTATTCCAAAGGCAGTCAATTCTATATTAGACTAATGTGTCTTTTTCTTATTTTATTCCATCAAATATTCATACCCGGCAGTGATTGATCCTGGGTCAGCTCCTGCCGTCTGATTGGATGTTTTCATCAAAACCGTGCGTGAAGAAGAAGAAGAAGAAGAAGAAGAAGAAGATCTGCCGCTTGCGGAGCTGGAGATGTTTGCATCCCAGAGGCGAGGCCCTCTAAACTCCAGTTTAATGAGTAAAAATGAAAGAAGGTGCTTGAAGATCGCAGTATTGTGGTGGAGACGGCGGGTTCTCCTGTCCGGACGCCTCGCTGGGATCGTAGTTTCAGCTGTAGCAGGTCGCCACGGTAACCGGTGCACATGACCGTTCGAAGACGCCGGGATGCGTCGCTAGCGCCAAAACAAACATGGCCGACAAACATCAGGCCGTCGCCTTTGTTAGCGCCGCCATTTTTGAAGTCCGATTAACATTCCTGTCTGATTCCTGTGGCCTTTTCACGACACTTCCTGTTTCACGCGCCCCCCCCTTTTTCACCGTCTGCCACCCACCACACACACACACACACACACACACACACACACACACATACACATTTACCTGAGTGGTCAAAGATTAGCACTGATTAGCTTCTTCGCTGATTTGTAGTTTTCATCGAACCCCCCCTTTTGGCAAGGCAGCGTTCTCCCGCCTCTCCCTCGTACGCTAAACACCCCGTCTGGGTTCTCCGCTGACCCGCCGCCGAACCCTGGTCGGCGCTCAGAGGACGGCGAATAATCGCCGCTTTGATTTGCTGTGGAATTCAGGTCACGGCGCGAGGAAGACGAGGCGGAGCCGGGGAGCGGACGAAGGGGGGAAATGTGATTTTTGCGTCGGACGTCAGGCTATCTTCAACGCCGCGCGCCGTACCCTTTCCACGCTCGTCCCACTCCCCGGTTTTTAGCGTGACGACGACGACGCCGGACGGCGCCGGGAAACGGCGTGGAGTTGCGTGCGCGCCGCGGCAACGCCGGGAGGTGCTAATGGCCGCCGGATTCATCCGTCTTCTTGTCAGGGTCCCGTTGAGGGTGTCAAGTTGCACCAGAAGATGCAGTGGGGAAAAAAACTGTGATACACACTACTCCTCCCCCCGTGTGTGTGTGTGTGTGTGTGTGTGTGTGTGTGTGTGTGTGTGTGTGTGTGTGTGTGCCTCCCTGGGGTCTGAGCTCCACTTACCACATGCTGTCCAATCATGCTTGACAGAGATCCTGTTGTTGTTGCCTCTGTTACACTGTCTGACTTCCAGGTTCACCTCCGGGGACAGGTAATGATAAGACACACAAACACACACATGTAGACACACACACACACACACACACACACACACAGCGGCATCATCTCCACCACACGACTGTCTTTCCCTTCTTGTCAACATCAGCCATCTGTCGTGGAAGTGGAGGAAGTCCAAGGATGGAGGAGCGAGGGGGCTGCACACATGTGTGTGTGTGTGTGTGTGTGTGTGTGTGTGTGTGTGTGTGTGTCTTATCATTGCTTGAAACAGCAGAAGTGATCTGAGCACCTTTTTTTTTATTTAATTACGACCCCCCCCCCCCCCTCGTGAGCTGCCGAAGGGCATGAAGAACCCAGAATAGAAACAGCGCCCCCTTGTGGTGAATAATAGATGGACCCGAGGCGCTGAGCTCGCGTTCGGTTCCGTCTGATTGGCCGTCGCGTGTCAGCTGACTCCGTTTGAAGCCTCCTCTGCGAGGGTGAGGAGCGTCGAAGCTCACTCGACGAGCGCTAACTTTTAGCAAACGGCGACGGCGAAGGGTCGACGCCGGGTCGCGTCACGAAAGCCTCCTTTGCACGTCAAAGGACGAAGCGTTTCTTCTCATCTTTTCCGTGTCGTTTTTTAAATTTTCTATTTTTACTAGATCAATGCCGTCGTCCGGGGACGTGCCTTTTACACCCTTTTTCATGTTATTTAAAGAAATAACAAATACAATCTGTTGAAATTGTGAGATGGAGAGGAGTAAACGTGGGTTTGAAGCAGTGAATCACCGTGTGGTCACATGATGCAACTTCACCCCCAGGCTTTATGCAATTTTTTGGGAGACCGATATTTGGGACTTTCCATGTAGGAAAAAATTATTACATATTTAGTTTAACCTTTGCTTACGAAATGAATTCCTTCTCTGTCTGTTCGTGAACCCAATCGATGTTTCCCGTTGAAATCCATTGATCCGTTCTCAATCACCGAAAACATACGGAACTCTTTGGAAACTTTTCCAGGGTTTATTTGTTGTGAAAATACAGAACGGAATTAAAGATGGCTTTAATTATTGCTGTGTTTGTGCTGTTCTTTCTCTTCTTGCCAGCACTTGTACTCAGCGTTTCGCATACATGACCCTCCCAAGCTAATGCTAACGCTATCTCCCGCTAGCTGTCTGTCATTCATCCAAGCCAACAATGGCTTTCCTCCGTTAGCGTAGCCGCCTCTTGAGCCACATCAGCCGTCTTTAGCGCACCTTTGTCCTTCAGGACGACACCAACTCCGCTCTCACCTTTAGCTATTATTTCCTTCTTCAGATCTACTGTCATTCTGAACTCCTTAACGGCGCTATCACTGGCTGCAATGAGGCTAGCTTACTGAAAAAAAGCAACAAAAGCGTACAAGCACGACACAAAACGATACAGGATACGTAAATAATGCGGAGTTCCACGCCAGCTGCCGCTACGCTTGTGTAGCGTGTGTTCATGTAGCGATGCTTTTTCGCAGCTCGATTCAAAATTTGACGGAAAACTGTTGGTTCTTGAGCCGCTTTGTTGGTGATTGTGGCGTTGGTGTTCTACTGTATATTTATCTAACGCCCTTAAACTGTCTGTTTTTGGAAGGGGGGGTGAAATCAGCTGCCGCAGCGAGAGGAAGGAACATGAAGGAGCTCCTCAGCCCACGCGCTCGCCGCTGCTGATTCACCAACAAAAAAAAAAAAAAAACAATCAATGCGTAGTGATTGAAGCCCCCTCTGGGGCTCCAAGGGGAAGCCCCGTCCCTCGCTGGGCTTCCCCTTCCTCGCCGATCTGCGCAACATTCCAGTTTGAACGCTGCCGTTCGGCAACCCCTTTTGCTGACACTGTTAGCTTAGCACGAGTGGCTGTTGTGGTGGTGGGGTTGTGTTTGCTGACTTGAGCATCAGCACCTCCCTCCAGGAGGGACGGTATTATCCAACCGAAGTGGCAAAATACCCCTGAGTATCTGGTCTGAAGCGGTCTCAGAACACCATTAGCAGCTATTTGTCAAGAGCTCCATTATCCGGCCCGTCCAGGTTGGAAGTGGAAGGCGAGCCGCTCAGCAGAAACGTCCGGAAGGTGCTGAGAAGCCGGAGAGAAATCAATAAGTCAGAGTCGGAGGCAGGGGGCGGGGAATCGGGGTCCCCCCCCCCCCCCCCCAACACCCGCCTCCTGGTAGACCGCTAAATATTAACCATTCAGCAGGGAGTAGACGGACATCAATCACAGCGCAGTTTACCGCAGCGCGTCCCGGATGGCGAGCGCAGTGCGGCGCCGGGACCCACCTGAGGGGGCAGCAAACCCTCAACCCGGTCTGACAGGCTCGCGCTTCATTTCGTCCTTCTGATTTTTTATTTTTTCTTCCTCCGCCAGCCGGGGGGCAGGCGAATCAATCCTCATCCTTAGCTTCTAGCGGCGCGTCTTCACCGAACCTCGCCCCGGCCCGTCGGTTAAGCCTGCGGCGAGGTCACCTCCAGCCGCCAGAAGCTTCCCTTCCCCTCCTCTTCCCACCCCCGAGCTTTGGGATGCGCCACTGCTTTTCCTCCTTCACACACCGTCTACCTCCAACCTGCCCTCCAACCCCCCTCGCCGGCGGGAAACTGACAGTAGCATGTTTAAGTAGGCTTGAGGCGATGAAGCAACCGCTCGCCCGCGCTCACAAAGATTATTCACGCCTTCCCTAAAAAGGCGACGTGAGCGACGGCGTGGCCGAGAGAGCGCGACGTGCGCCCGATGGCGGCGGGGGCGAGCGGACCGAGCGGGTCGGACGTTTTCGCCGCCGATTTGACGGCCGTGACGGCGCTGGTTTCGTAGGATCAGCGGCGTCCAGCTAGTCTACGTGATGAACCGTCTCCGAGGTTTTTCGGTTCGTAGAGGTTGTGGATTTGTTAGCACGAAGCAGAAGCTCGCCGTTCTTGCAAAACACGACGTCCGCTAGCATTCCAGAGTTTTATCGTCCTATACAAACCGTAACTCGGCAACCGGCTGACCTCCTTTGCAATCTGGCCTTTTTTATGTCAAGTCCTCTCCCAGCCGCTCTTCATGTTTGTTTTGCCATGGAAATAAACAGCAGAGGGTCGGCGCGGTGTCAGGGACGACGGGCCATCGTGGCGAGGCGAATGGCGAGCGGCGGCGTCGTCTCCTTTATCGTCGCCGTAAAGCAATTACCTGGAACGGAGCTTTCTTGCCGTCCCTGTGTTTACCACTCGCGTGGGATCGCCATGACGCCCGGAGAATCGGCGTGAAGGAAAAGGTCGGTCGAGTAAAATCGTCAAAGCGTGGAAGAGCCACGTGTCTTTCACTTTCAGAAATAGATTCCCCCCCGGCAGCTAAAGAGAATCGCTTGGCTTCCGGTTTCAGTGTTGCGACCCTTCGTCTCTTTCAAACGTTGCCGCCTACGTACTTCTCATTGTGCTTCGCTGTGCTTGCCGTGGTTGTAAAGCCGCCCCTCCACTAGGGGGCGACGTAGAGCTCCGCCAAAACATGGCGACGGCAGAGAAGCTGGTGACAATGTGGACGGAGATTTCCTCCCTTTCTTCTTCTTCTTCTTCTTCTTCTCCGTTCCTTTCGTTGTTTTCTTTCCGGAAACCTCCTCGTCTTGGGCTTGAATTTCTTCACTCGCTAACATTTCACCCCTCATCCGAGAGGGTTCTTCAGTTCCAATGACCTGTGGAGGGTTGCCAAATGGTGAAGAAATTCAAGTCTGGTTGCCAAGACGAGAAGATTTCGACAAGACTTCACCGTGACCCGGGTGACCGAGAACGTCCGCAGACATGTTCCTTTCGTTGGTTTCACTTGAGCATACCGCACCGCTGCGTTTGGACACGCATCGGCAAGCTAACCGAGAGTTTACAGGATTCAGCAGTGGATTTAATGCAGAGCACGAATGAGCTCTTAGGAGTTGGAATGCCATCTATTAACCGCCGCGTGTTGTGTATGTAGATTCGCTACGAACCGCACAATTTGTTTCTCTACCGATACCGTATTTTTTGGACTATTGGGCGCGCCTGAATATAAGCCGCACCGGCAAAAAATAACCTAATAAATCCATGTGTACGTATATATATGTATATAGACCGCACTTGTCTATAAGCCGCAGGTGTCTACATTATAACATGAGCTATTTACACATAAACATTTTTTTTTTTGTTAATTCACATTAACATCCACAGATACGCACTGGAAATGCTTTTTTTCTGACCCATGCCTGTAACATAGCTGAAAAGATTAATAATAAATAACACAAGGAAAAGTCCATCAACTCGCTATCTCGGTCCTCCTGAGCACTAAAACCGTTAAAGTCGTCTTCTTCGGTGTCGGACTTGAACGATCTAAGAATTCCATCGGTCCGATGTGACGAGGCGACGTGTTTTGGCGAGGTCAAGCACGTTAGCCCAGAATAAGTTAGCCACATTGTTGTTTAATAAATGTGTGCATGTTCATGGTTCTGCGATGGCTATTTGGTTGAGTGGTCACTTCTGACTTCCAACTACTGGTACTTCGGCTCTTCGGGGACTGAATTGCACGTCTTGTAAGTCGCTTTGGACAAATGAATGTAATGTAATGCTAAGCCGCAGTGTTCAAAGCGTGCGAAAAAAGTAGCGGCTAATAGTCCAAAAATGACGGTAATTTCCTAAAAATCATGCCGGTACATCACGTCCGGCGCAAATTAGTCAGGCTACCTTGGCATCGGGCTTGGAAAGTGGATTTGTCCTGATACGGATCTACCGGACAGGTGGACGGATGCTGATGATTTTGGAGTCGGGAGTGAAACGGCGCAGGACTCGCCAGGCGCCGCTCTAAAGAAGCTCCGGCTACATTGTCCCCTCGAATCCGTTTGGCTTCTTTAAACATTGATTTAACGCTGGAGGTGCTCCATGCATGCTGAAAACATTTTGTCCAACATTTGGAATCTGAGATTCGGAGTTTCTCGCCGCGGAAGCGTTCGCGGCTCCTGATGGAGAAAACCGAGAATTTCGGGCACATGGAATGCTAACTGGCGTTGTCGCCTCGGGGCGGAGCCGCCGCCGCCGCGCTCGGGGCACGAAGCTACCGTCTGGCATCACAACATCCTCGCCGCCTCTGCAGTATCCCTGTTATCCACCGCGAGGTATGCAGCAATTAGACCGAGGTCAAGGGAGTATGTGCCCTCGTTCCCCGAGGGCCCGAACGCAACATCCTCTACCAAGACGGATGGCAAGCGCTGCCGGACTTCCTCCGACACTTAACCGAACCGCCCTCGCTCCGCTGTTTACACTCCTTCGCCGCTAATATCGCCTTCTCTGACTCCCCTGACGATTGATTCCTCTTTAGTGTTTCCTCTGAGCGCAAGAACAACACCGAGTCACAGTTCTTAATGTCTCCCGCGGGGGGAAAAAACAAAACAAAACGGTATGCCGGACGCGTCGCTACACGGGATTCGTGTGCTCGTTTTGGGCTGAAATTCATCTGGATGGCGGCGTTCACCGCTGCCCCCCCCACCGCCGTCCTCCATCTTTGCATTCTGAACGCCGGGTTTGGGATTCGGTTGCATGGATTGTTCTCGATCCGGCGCCAAGATCCCCGGCGTCACAGGGGTCGGCAACCCATGCGGCTCTTCCATCTTTACACCGCGGCTCCGAGTGGCTTGGGAAAGGAAATTATAAATATTTAATTGAAGTATATTTCATTTGTGTTCATTCCTTTTTTTTAACTTTTAGTTCTAAGTTGGAAGATTATTGTGATCTTGAAATATTAAATAAAATTATATTTATTATTTTTCGACGCTCAAAATAACAGAAGCCGGTATACCCGCCAGCCGGTAAAGTCACAATTTGCCGATGCTGTGCGTAGAAGTTCAGTTCAGTCCCATAAACCAGGTAAAAGAAATATTTATGAAGATATTTTGCAAATATTTATTTTTTATTGTTTACTGACACAGTGATCTTTTTCCCGATTTATTTTTAAAATTCAGGTCAAGGCTCCGCTAAACGCTCTGAAAGCTCAAAATGAGTTCATTACATAAATAAAATTTAATTTTCTCCGTAACACTTTGTGAGTTTCAGAAGCAACACACTTGTTTATACAAAGTGTAAAGGAAATAAAAAGCAATATATACAGCGGTACCTTTATTTTAGACGTCAAAAACTAATTGCGGCTCCCGGTGTTTTCTTTTCCGAGGAAACCGGGTCCAAATGGCTCTTTGGGTGTTACGGGTTGCCGACCCCTGGGCGTTAAATAAAGACATATGAAAATGCATGATATGAAGGGAAACTAGCAGGTTTGCTATTTTGCTAGTAGCGTGATTTTGTCCCAGATCCTTCAGAAGTAACCTCAGTTCAACGTCATCTCGTTTGTGGATTTTGTGTCGTTCCCGTCCCGTCTGTGACTTCCTTATTTACTCTTTTCCTGCGGAATTCTCTGGAAAAGAACTCCAGGCGTGATGTAGATGTTTGTCTGTTCCATCCGAGGTCCTCCTGAAGTCGAGTAGCGTTAGCGTTAGCTGCCGCGGTGGCGCGTGACGACGCTTTTGTGGCTCAAACATCACCGACGCGTCGGTGTTCGGGACGTTGCCGCCTCCTACGTTGGAGGTTCGGGATGTGGATGTCGGAAACGGGCGCATAAATATTAATTTCCCGCGCCGACGCCTCTGGACCGCTTTTGCCGACGGGTCGGACCAAGTAATGTTTCGGCCCGTTTGCCGCCTCGGTGGAATGCGATGCCGCTCTCTTGTCAAGCCGGCCCGGATAAGCTCATTAAAGTGACCGCCGGCCGCCGGCTTCGGTCCAGCGCCCCCGACCGATGCCTCTATTAGCCGCCCTTTTTGTCTGCTGGCGGAGCGCCGTTCGCCCGGCTTCCCGCGGCAGACCGGATGCCGCACGGGTTAAGCCTTGGCCATTATGATGATTGGTAGGCCTCCATTATTCCGACTTGAAAGCGGCCATTGTTATTCTAATTAGATGTGGCAAATGAGCGCTACATTGCAAAGCCTCTTTGCTATCTCCCCGCTCACTTTGCTTTTCTGGATCCGCTCCCTCCGATTCTGCCCGACCTCCCCTCGCCGCTCTCTATTCCTGTGCCAGCGCGCACGGCGGGCGTCGCCGCCCCCCCTCCGGGAAACACGCCGCGGACTCGTACGGCGGTTCGGCGAAGGAATGTCGCGGCAAAAAGCCCCTGGCACAAAGTTTGCCCCGACAGGGATTTGGTTGCCAGCCGCAGCTTCTGTCCCTGAAAAGATGCTCGGATGAATAGCGGTACAGCTGCCAGACATCAAGCAGCTAGTTTGCTTGCTCAGGGAGGAGGTGGACGAACCGCCGGTGATGAATCCAGGAGGGGTGAAGACAAACTCTCTTGACAAGGGCGGTGGTCTTCTTCTTCTTCTTCTTCTTCTTCTTCTTCTTCTTTTGGCTTTTCCCTTCAGGTGTCGCCACAGTGAGTCAACTTTCTCCATCTAACCCTATTCTCTGGATCTTCTCTCACTACGTCCATAAATCTTCTCTTTGGTCTTCCTCCAGACCTCTTGTCGGGCAGCTTCACCTTCAGCAACCTTCTACCCAGATCTTCACTAGGGTTTGGACACGAACACGCCGTTGTTCATGTCCAAAACATCTCAATCATCACTTTGTTCGGTCATACATGTCATGCACCCCTATGACAGATTCTTCTTCTTCTTTCAGCTTTTCCCTTCAGGTGTCGCCACAGCGAGTCAACTTTCTCCATCTAACCCTATTCTCTGGATCCTCCTCTCTCACACCAACTACCTTCATATCCTCTCTCACTACGTCCATAAACCTTCTCTTTGGTCTTCCTCGAGACCTCCAGCCTGGCAGCTTCAATTCCAGCATCCGTCTACCAATATATTCTCTATCCCTCCTCTGTCCATGACCCAACCATATCTGTCTGGCTTCTCTGACCTTCTCTCCAAAACATCAAACATGTGCCGTCCCTCTGATAGACTCATTCCTGATCCTCTCCATCCTGGTCACTCCCAAAGAGAACCTCAACATCTTCATCTCTGCAACCTCTAGTTCTGCCTGCTGTCTTTTGGTCATTGGAACAGTTTCTAGTCCAAACATCATCGCCGGTCTCACCACTGTCTTGTCCACCTTTCCTTTCATTCTGGCTGATGTTCTTCTATCTCTCGGTACCCCTGACACTTTTCTCCACCCATTCCAACCTGCTTGGAACCGTCTCTTCACCTCTTTTCCACACTCTCCTACGCTCTGGACTGTTGACCCCAAGTACTTGAGATCCTCCAGCTTCTTGATCTCCACTCCCTGTAGCCTCACCGTTCCACCCGAGTTCCTCTCATTCACACACATATGTTCTGTCTTGCTGCGACCAACCTTCATTCCTCTCCTTTCCAGAGCATACCTCCGCCTCTCTAGCGCGGTGGTTCTAAAACGGTTCAACTGGCTCGTATCTTTCTTTCTCCGCTTTTAATGCAGATCCCCATCTGGGTCAACAGCAGGTCGACGCAGTAAAGTCCCGGAAAACATGGCCGCTTTGGCGTCTTCCGCATCTCGTATCGTCGCGTTCCTTCACGCGCCAAACATCGAATTCCGTCGATGTTTTCATCCCCCGTCTCGGCTCCAGGTGCGAGGCATGCGGGAACATTAATTAGGCTGTCGCTAAAGACCGAATTTGATTTCGGATGAAACTGTCGGCGGCGGGCTGTGCCGCCGCAGAGTTTAGACGGATTAACGGTTTAAAAGATGCCCGGCGCCGAAACCGAGCGAACACGGGATCGGGAGGGTGGAAGGATCAAGACCTCAATCTGTCTCGTTCCTGATCCGCCGCTTCCAGTTTGGATGCCGGGGAACTTAATTCGGTCCCGGGATTAAAAACCGGTCCCCCTTGTTTGCCGCGGAGGCGCCGCCGCCGGGAGCCTCTTAAGGAGAAGGGAAATATTTCATTAATTGGAACGACGCTATCAGATGGCGGCTCGGCAAATAGATCGACTCGGCGGCGCATTACCGAGCAGACGGTTCCACATGAGAATAACGGCTAATACACGGAATAAGAGGAATTCTCCGTTGGAACCCTGGACCACTTTACCATTATCTTCCCTTTAAGCAGACACAATACTCCACTGAAGGCTTTTGATGTCCTTCCAGGTCCTTATGACTATTAGCTCTTGGCTCAGGATGAATAGACGTAGTTAATTGCTCTGTGTCACTTTAAAAGGCTCGCTATTCATGCTAATGCCGGCTGACGGCGGCGGATCCGTTCGGACTCGGCGCCACCGGCCGGTCGCGCCGCTTTTTCCTCAGATTGTCAGAAGCGATTCGGTCTTCTCCGTTACACCTACCGCCGCCGCCGCCGAGACGCCTGGATGTTGACCGCGCCGCCTTGAGTTAAATCGCTAGGTGAGCGTCCTCGCCGAGGCGCAAATTACCGTCTTTGCGACCTTTTTCCGATCCGTTACGAGTCCGGCTCCTGATACCGTTCTTTCGCGAGTAAACAACCGCTTCCCTTCGAATCATTTCCCGCCACGGATCTCGCTAACACTTGACACCTCGCGCCTGAGAAAATCCCACGGCCCGTCATTTCCGTGTTTTAGCAGCGTGTTATTAGCATGCCGCCGCTCGCGCTCGTGCGCGCACCCGTCTGTTTTGACACTTTCTCCTTGCCGGAGCTCCCACGGCCAAAACCCCATCATCTTACGGCTGCGGCGCTCTTATCAACATGCCAGCAGTGAAAGTTAATCCCTGTGCAAACAAACAGAAACACCCTTTCCTTCTCGCTCCCTCCACCCACCCGCCCACACACACATTTCTTTCGAGCAAATGAGCTTCCAGTGATGAGTGTTAAGTAGCAAGGAAAGGACAGACTTGGCAGATTGACTGTGCGGCGCCGGCCCCAAGTACTAATGAGGTCAAACAGATACCATAAGGTTCTCCAAACAGTCCCTTACCGGCACGCTCCTGCGTCCGCTCCGAGGCCGACCCGGTGTCCGTTACGGTTCAGGCGAGTGTCGCTCGGAAAGGCGGCGCTAACCGGTTCAGATGGAAGCAAAGGAGCGGCGCGTTGTGTCCAAGTGAAACTCCTAAAGTACTGGCCTGTCCAGAGTCACCTGACTGCCAAAGACGTCCTGAACTTTGTGGTTGGCTTCCCGTTGAACATAAGCGACAAGCGGTAGTTGACATTAATGCGGATGGAATCAAATTGAACTACCATATTTGGTCATTCTGTTGTCTCGGGATGTAAAGGTCGGGCTCACTTATGCTCAGCGTCAAATCCTCACCCGGACGGAGCCTCTCGTTCGTCCTCCACGTTCGTTTCCCGGATATTCCTGTAGGTTTTCAGGGAGCTCACAGGTGCCTGGCCAAAGACAGTGCCGTCGGAAGTTGTGAGCAGACAAGAAGAAGAAAACATGGCATCAACATGAACTGGAACTTGGAAGCGAACTCTGCTCCGCCTCTGTGGAGACGGAGAGGCGGCCATGGCGACGTGAAGTAGGCATTGGAAGTATGTTGGGGACGACGGTTAAAAACGTTTGAAATGGACATACCTGTTCACGTGAGCATACATGTCCACTTCGGGTGCATCCAGACCGGGACGACCGCCTTCCATTTTTCCAACTCTTCAGCTGTCCAGTTGTACATTTTCTCCCCCATGAGTTACTTCCTCGAATACAAATATTCCCAAATATTCTATGAGCTAACCTTGTGCTCTTGGCACAGGATTTCTTTTTTTAATATTTGGGCAAATGCCGTGACAATGATCAATCAATTGACCGGTGTCGCGCAAAGCCTCCAAAGATCTCGATGTCAAGACGAGTGGTTTATTGGCTTGTTTTCCCGGCGAAGCTCTTTCCTCCCACATTTCAGGGGTTTACATCAGGTTCTGGCAGTATTTATGGGTTTATTATTTATATTTTTCCTCCTCACTCTTACTCCAACTCCATCAGATCGGTTCCTGGCAGCGGCAGCCCTCTACTCATTTTATTTCATTGTATTTTAAATCAATGAAAGAAAGACTTCTACTCCAAGTGGCTCAGAGTTCAAGCGAATGCAAAGTCTTTAGCTGCCCGTTAGCTTAACCGTGAAAAGAACGGAGCGTTGAATTGCAAAGAGTATCGCAGCTTGTTTCGGCAACCGGAGGAGCGGCCATGGAAGCCACGGAAGCCACGGAAGCCCGGATTGGACGGCGTTCGGAAACCCAGGGTGGCGGTGCAGACTTCTTATTCATTTTTCTTGCATGAGAGAGGAAACCAGGGGGAGAATCACCTGGCGGACACAGAAAAACAGTCGTCTTATCTTTTGTAAACATCCCTCCTAGATGGATCAGCGGCGGCGGCAGCAGCAGCCACCTACTTCCAGGTTGGACTGGAATGCAAGATGCCTTTTGGAGCAGCTTAGAATATAAAATCAGGCTTGATGGCGGAGTCAGTCCTCCCGGTTGCCGTCCTTAGAGTCCGGAGGTGGTACCTCGGTCTCCTCCTTGACCCTGAGGAGCCTCAAAGTGAGCGCCGTTGACAGACGTGCCTCCTGATCTTCACGGCTCGGAAGGAGGCTTCATCTCCGTGCTGAAGGACCGTCGCTCAAACCGACGTCTTCGTGCAAACCTAAGGACGCCCCCTGGTGTTTTATCACCGGAAAAGACAAGCTACTCACAGAAAAGGCCCGGAAGCCCGACGAGCCTTTTCCTTTCACTCGTTCATCCGAACCTCTTGCGCCGGTCTCATGAGCAGGGTCACCGAATTTGGCCTAAACGTTCGCGGCGTCTCATCTGACTGGAACTAAACTTACAGGTTCCGAGGAAGTTTTTTCAAACCTGTTTGTGTATTCGCAGTTTACGTGAAGTACTCAAGAGGATCTTTATGTAATGAACATATGATTAGCGGCATAAATGATCACCGTTTTGATCTTTTGACGCCCCTCCAAAGAGAAAAACCCCATCTGCTCCTACTTCGGTTCCTTTTTTTTTCCTTGTGAACCAAAGTCGATCGGCCCTTGAGGGAACCTTTCTGGAACCGGCCCGAGTCCAAGAAGCCGTCAGGGGTTGACAGATTCTCGGATCCGTCAAAGTTAGTCGGCCCCCCGGTGGCCCCACCGGGGGTCGCCTTGGGACCCGGAGGTGATGCATCATCCCAGGTCTTGAGGCACCGCAAAGGTGCCGGCAGATTTCTAATTGCTCGGCAGCTCCGAGGGGGAAAACAGTCCCCTTATTTCCCGTCATCTGCAGTTCCTCCTTCCTCTTGACTCGCTCATGCACAAAGCGGCGCCGGCGAATTGTTCCCAGCGTCAGAACCCCGAAGACGCCCGAGAGTGATTAAGGGGGACTCGGGTGCCATCTTGGGAGCGTCAAAACAGAACATCTGCCAGCGGGAGTTATCTCGCCTCTTGCTCCTTTATGTTCCCGCCTCCGTATCTCCTCGTTTTCAGCCGGGAGAAAAGAAACAAAAACAATACAACGATGCCGTTCCCGGGGTTTTTTTCGGCACGTCGGCCATCAATCCTCGGCGCCTTCCTTTTACTTTTCGACTTAAAGCAATTAAAATCTCTTTTATCGACAGGAGCTGCGGGAGCCGGGCGGTACAGAAGCGGAGTTTTACCTTAAAAGTGAGACAGGCTCTAAAGGCTCCAACAAATGAGCCGCCACCAGGACAGGAAGTGGCTCTTGTTCCTTTTTGGAGCCGTCATTTCACTCCCGGCCTGTCGCAGTGAAAGCGACACGGAGGGAACATTTGCAGAATACAATGCGGCCATGTTGCGTTCGAAGTCTGCACTACCTTCAGCATCGCACCCTTCGGAACGAGTACTCTTCTCTTTGCCGAAAAGACAAAGCGCCCGTCGGCAAACATGGCGGACTTCCGGGCCGGACGGAGGCGATTTGTCAAAAGTGTATTAGCCTCGTGTAGTAGTACACGGATGTAGTACATTTGTGTGTACTCGCTGGGGTCTCCGTAAGAGCAACGAACCGACATCTCAAACTCTTAACTAACCTTTTGGCTTGTTCCAGAAGTGGAGGCAGGGTGTTGCGGCGGCACCTCCCTCATCCATGTTTAACGTACGAGCGCTGTCACACGGAAACGGACGAATGAAATCTGCCACGTGTTTTATTCCACGAAAAGACCTTGTCGTCTCGCGGTTATACTTGTCTCATTTCCGTCCGACCTCTTTGAGCCTGATTTCCTCAACCTCTCACCGGTATCAGGCCAGGTGGCACGGAGGTACTTTTGTTGTCAGTTTTAGTCGAGCACAAGATCGCTGCCTCCGGTGAAGAGATCAGATCGGGCTTTTTCTGACGTTTTTTGTTTTTTCTGCACTTGTGCTCCCTCAGGTCCGAATCTAGCCAGATTAATGGAGTTGATTGAAGTTTTGCGGTCAATCAATGAAAGAGGCGGCACAATAATGTCAAGTAGTGGACGGTGTGCCAAGAAAGCAATGGACTTTCAGTGTCAATGTGGAACCGGAGTGGTCCCGAGATCGAGCCCTGTAGGACGCCAAAAGTCCTTTTCGCGGTGGAGTCCAAGGAGACGGGCCTAGGAAAGGTTTTGAAATGTCAACTCACTTTTTTGGCAATTTCAGATACATACAGGTACAATACCTTCTTTCTTTCTAAAAGTTGACGTAAGGGTTCGATCAAGTGTAGCTGCTGCTCTCAGCAGATCTGTTTGAAGGAATGTGACGCAGCACTCGGGGCTTCTACAGACGCCCATCATGTGGGTAGATGCCCCTGGGGCAAACCTTTTCCGAATAATTGCCACAGGCTACTATCGTTTCCCTAAATTTGCAGCGGGGATCATGCCTGCGTTTTCCCTCGAAGGGAAGCATAAAGCGAAGGCCCCCTGGGGCCGGATCGCTGGTGTAGAGCCGATCGGTATGCTCGCTTTAAAACGTTTACGAGCGAAAGCCCTGACGCTGTTTAGAAAAAAGATTCAAAATCAGGTGTTCAGAGCAAAGATGCCACCGCCGAACGTTAGCCAGTCGACAAGGGGCGACATCGGTCGAGGGGACCGAACTTTCCCGACAGGATCACCTGTTGGCAACAGTCGTTGGCTTGTAGCGGTGATGTATCTTCCATCTGGATCCCCACCTTCAGCAAACCCCAAGGCTGGAGACGATGGAGAAGAGAACTGGTCATCTATTGGACAGAACAAGGAAGGGACGTCTCCTTCCAAGACGGTTTTTCAAACCTGAAGGTGGCACTGATCAACTGTGCCATTAAAAATTTTAAGGGAAAGGCTGACAGAGGTGGGTTTCAAATATTTCTTTCCTTCCTGACCCCTATGATGAACCACGTTTTGCTTTGGCTCATTGGTCCATCAGCTTCTTGTCCTCAATCAGACCTTCACGCCAAGACTTGTATCCTCAGGCGGACTGGAGTTCAGGTCTTCGACCCGCAGACGGTTCCGTAGGAGTTTTGCACCGGACCGTACCATTCCCGCAAGTATGGGGGGTTCATTTCAGAAATACTTAAAATCCAGCATCGTCACCACAAGCGACCGATTGCCGCAATTGCATGATATCGTTCCGATGGTTCGGTCCGGACTGGACCATCCCATCGGTATCGTCGGACATGACGACGAGAGTTTCCTGTGTGCGCAAAATCGAAGTATGGGACTGAAGTAACCATGAGTACCCTTGAGTATTTCCAATACTCGAGTATCTGAGCGTCCAATTACGGTACGCTAATATCGTGACCATCAAAGGTGGACATTAAGTGACACCTCGGAGACACACAAACCCAAATCAATGATGTTCACGCACCAATCGACCAATTCAATATTTGGGTATATATAAGTAAATATTTCAGAATAGCCGCCATTTTTTATTTTTTTGTGTGTGTTCGGGGGGGTTTTAGAATTTAAAGTTTACACGCGTCCTTCGTAGATCAGTTTTTCTGACATCTGTGCCGCATTTTCCGGCTCGCCGAGCAGCTGGCGTCGTGTTTCCGACCCGTTTTGGCAGCCGAGGCGCCCGGAAACAGATGGCGGCGTGAAGAGACGAGGAGAGACACGGGGGAGGAGGGGCCGTCACGAGAACCGATCGATATTGACGATCAATTATTAGCACGCCGAAGGTCAAGAAGGAACCCCGAATGAACAAATCAACCGGAAATGACTTGGAGTAAAATACAGAAATCGATGAAATATAATTCATTATTCAATTCATATCAAAATTATAGAATTCATCAGAAAAACCCTAAGATATTAAAATATAACCCAGTAATAAACTAAAAAAAAATTATAAATGCATTTAAAAAACTCAATATATTGGCAAAAAAATCTGCCATAAATGAATAAAATACAGAAATTGATGTGATGAAATTTAATTCATTAATGTATTAAATGATTGAAAATGTAATAATTTTTATTAACATATTTCCTTTAAAGAACTGAAATAGATTAAAAAAAGTAAATTTACAATTAGTATGAAATTATCAGTGCCCCTTTTATTCCCCCATAAAACCCTAAGATATTAAAATATTACCGTGTAATAAACTAAAAAAAAATCATAAATGCATTATAAAAAACTCAATATATTGCCCAAAAAATCAGCAATAAGTAAATAAAATACAGAAATTGATATAATGAAATATAATTCATTAATGTATTAAATGATTGAAAATGTAATCATTTTTTTTTATGTATTTACTTTTAAGAAATGTAATTGTTAAAAAAGGAAATGTATAATCAGTAAGAAATTATCAGTGACCTTTCTATTCCCCAAAAAACATTACCAAGTAATAAACTAAAAAAAAAAAATCATAAATACAAATAATCAGCCATAAATGATCACTTCACTGCCTAGCAAGTATTTAATAATTATTGGAAAAAAAAATCTTGTAATAATACAGATATAGAGATCCAACCATTTGCAAATCAGCCTAATATTATGTGAGAATATGTAGTGTAAAAATTACAAGGGAATAAACACAATTTTTGAACCAGTAATGCATGAATTTGTTTTTAGCACAACTGGAAAACCAGCACTTTGGAATCATTAAAAACATTTGCAGATAATTAAGAAAGAAATTCAAGAAGAAAAACGTCGGGTTTTCTTTCCGGAAATTGGTAGCGAATAACCTGAAATCTAAAATCCAAAACAAACAGCCGAGAAGAACGAGGGGAGTCTGAATCCGAAGATGTTTTTATCTTGTCATAACACAGATATCGGGATGAAACATCTGAAAAAATGTGATCAGCCGCGTCCGATCGGAAACCAATCAATGATCAATGGGGGAAAATAAAAGTGATCCTTCGCCGGGGACCGAAGCGCATCTGTATTCCAAACCCGAAGCTGCTCGGGATTCGTTCCACATCTCCACCCTCTGAGGCGCGTCATCTGGCGTGATGCCTGGCTGCACACACACACACACACACACACACACACACACACACACACACACACACACACACGCAGAGTCGCCAAATACCTATTTTCCCACCAACCGAACACTCCGGCGTTGCCCGTAATGGCTCCCCCGAGACTCCGCCCCCTCCAGGCGTCGTCTCCCGCCTGTTAGCCTGTTAGCCTGTTAGCCTCTTAGCATATGGCGCCGTCAGCTATCTCATGTGCGTTAATATCGGCGCCGTGGTAACCGCGGGGGCGAGGGCCAATTTGCAAGGCCTTCATCGGCGCTTGAATTCAGAAGTGGTTTCTGAGTGTGTGTGTGTGTGTGTGTCGGGGGGGGGGGGCGGCGTGCTGTGTTTACAGCATGTATATTTACTGCTGTGTGTGTGTGTGTGATGGATGCTGACATACCCCAGATGTTAATATTTGCATACATCCTAAATGGATGCTTATCGCTTGGCAACAAGACGATGTGTGTGTGTGAGCTGACGCTTGCGTTGTGTTACTTCCTGTTTTTTGGGCGTAAAAGAAAAAAAAAAAGTGGGAAAAAAATGAATCTAGCGCTTTTATTTTGGCGGGGTCACCGCACCCCACACACACACACACACACACACACACCCCTCAATCGATTTGCATGGAACGGTTCATCCAAGCGGGAGGCGCTTGTTGCTCGGCTTGTTGCTGGAATCGGCCGCGCAGACGGCTGCTCACCGTCGCCATGGTTACCACCTGCGTGTTTGCGAGACAGTCTCATCGCGTTTGCGATTAATTAATCACAAAGACAATGAGTCCTGGTCATCCAACCGCCGACTAATTAGAAGGAAGTAACGCCTGAGTTGGACGCGTTTTTATTTTCTATTAACTCCGCAAGGAGGAGGAAGAGGAGGAGGAGGAGGGGCCAAATATCACCTTTCACCTAAATTCGCATGCTAGTCCCAAACTCCGCAGACGGCGGCAGTCAGACGAGTCTGGCGAAGGAAAGTGAGAATGTGAACGCCGGCGTCGGCCGATGGCGTGCATCCGGAGGACGGACCTGTGCGTCCAGACAAAGGGTACTCACCGCACAGGGCCGGTGGGCTGCGTCTAATTACCGGCCACCTGCCTGCTAGCAGCCGCCAGGCTAATTAAAAACACCGGAAGGGGGAAGAAGGGGGGGTCATTTGCAAGGACCGAGCTGGAAATCAGAAGAAGAGACGCCTGCGGGGCCGAGATAAAACGGAGGCAGCGATTTGTTTTCGGGGGGACGGTCTGTATGCTGGGGACGATTATGAAGGTGATTTTTTTCCCGTCGCTGGGAATCAAGGTGGCGAGATGTTGGCGTCCCCCGACTGGACGGGAGCAAGCTAGCGAATATGACGTAACATGATCATCTCTTCACTTCTGGTGGTGTGTCGGTGTCCAACTCCCTACAGGATTTTCGAGTCGACCCTTGGAGGCTGACGTTCGGCCTTGACTTTGTTATTCTTACGAAAGTACGTCAAAAGCTATCGTGGGGGCGGGGTTTAGTCACCGGGTCATATTCGACCCCTTCAACGATGGCGGAAAGCTGCTACGCGAGGCGCTAACGGCACCATCGGGAGCAACTGGGGTGTTTGGTGTCTCGCTCAAGGATATCTTGGCATACCGACCAGAAGAGTGAGGATCAAACCGCCAATCTTCAGATCCAAGAGGTGCCAGTTGAGCTAGCTTCCTCCCACATGGTGCAACAAAAGCAGTGTCTTCCAGACTAATCAGCTCCCAGGGTGCAACCTTTCCCCTTGTGGAGGTCTGGTCCACTTGGATTCTGTGCCCATATTTTTAAACATCATGCCCTGAATGCGGATGACGGTTCAGTAGAAGCAGTTCTGGTGTGTTGAATTCAAGCTCCGGGTCAAGATGTGGAGCAGGAAGCTAGCGTTTAAGAAGCGCGGGGGAGGCAGGAGGGCGAAGGTGCCGTCTGTTGGAGCACTGGCAACTACAGCGGCGTCGCGTTGGAGGAAGTGGAGAACAGAGCATTGTATACAAGACTGGGGTGAAGAGTTTGTTCGCGCCCAGGCCTGCCAAGCTCCGCTCGTACCGTCACGGAAACCCCTGCAGGAACTCACGCCCACTCCCCCTCGCTATGAATAGCAGCGTCAACAATAGCTAATATCAGGTCTGCCGTTGTTTACCGTGTCAGGCGGTAGCCTTGAAAAACAGTAACCACGTTAGCTTGGACACCTCTTAGCACGTTGCTGCCGAGAAGCTTCTGGAAAGTAGCCTCGCTGTAAGAATTTGCAAAGCCTCCCCAGATGGTAGATGGTTCAAGAAGTCAAACGCGAGGCGGGTCCAGGTACTCTTTGGCGGTATCCTCACCCTGCGTTGGTAAATTACCAAATTTTGGGTTCCAACAGTATCGGAACTTCTTGAATTAGGATGTCGATGCCGCTGGCGGGCGTGAGTGTCGCACCGCCATCTGGCTCCGGTCGTTAGTGACGGAGTTCAGGTTTCCCTTGATTGGCGCGGCTCGGGCGCAGTAATTGGTCACAGTCTGGGCGCCGCGGTAACAATGCCGACGAGAGAGAGCGAGATCTTTACAAAGCAGATCCAGGATAAGATGGTGTCGAGGAAGACGGCTCGCTCGGCTCCAGCTCCGCCTCCTTCTGCCGTCGGAATCAATAAGCGACCTTTACTTGGATTAGTTGGCGAGGTTGACCAGATCGACCTTAAGTTGGACGTCCATGTTGGACACCAGTGGGCTGCGTCTTGGAGACTCATAGTGCTAAAAGCTAGTGATGTGTTGTTTGCAAACGTAACGGCTCTCATCGTTCCATTCAAAGAGCCGTCTCCTGATTGGTGGGGAGCCGGCTCCCCTCCAATCAGGAGCCGCTTTTTTTTTCTCTTGAAGCCGCACGTGATTGGTCAATACGAGTGGCGTCGTCTCCGTGTCTGCACTCGGTGTTTCTGAATCCCAATCTTCCGTAGAGACCGCTGATCTTTTTCTTTTTGTTTTACACATTTTAATTTATATTTTTTTGCGTGTTTTTCGGGAGTTCTGTGTTTCAGTTGATGGGTGACGAGTTAAAAGTTCTTGTATTTTATAGCTTATTTATAGCACTGACGAGTTCATATTTTTAATTTATTTTGAATTATTTTATTTTGTCGTTTTGCATTTTTTTCAGGGATTCTGCGTTGTTGTTTGACTTTGAGTGGATAAAAAGCTCCAATTGTTTTGTATTTCATCATTTATTTTTTTTTAGATCTGTAAATATTTTAATTTATATTGCGTGTGTTTTTCAGGGGTCCTGTGTTTCATTTGTTACGTATATAAAAGCTCAAAGTTTGTTCTTGTATTTCATAGTTTATTTGTTGTTGCACTGAAAAGTAAATATTTTTAATTTACATTTTGTTGAGTCGTGTGTTTTTCAGGGATTCTGTGTTGCTTGACTTAAAAGTTGCTTCGTATAAAAGTCAAGTTTAAATCAGTTAAAAGTTCACTGGAGAGCGAAAAGATAAAGGCTATTATAATATAGTAGTATAATACATTTTTTTATTACTTATTACTTCATTTTGTGCATAATGTTACAATATTATTGGTAATATATCAATTAAAGCAACAAAAAAAATCTGAAGAGCCGTTTGGGAGCCGAAAGAGACGTTTCTCTTAAAAGAGCCGGAATTCCCGTCACTACTAGGAACGAGTCCATCAGAGGAACATCACATGTTAGATGTTTTGGAGAGAAGGTCTGAGATGGTTGGGTCATGGACAGAGGAGGGATAGAGAATATATTGGTAGACGAATGCTGGAATTGGAGCTGCCAGGCAAGAGGTCTCAAGAAGAACCAAAGAGAAGATTTATGGACGTAGTGAGAGAAGATATGAAGGTAGTTGGTGTGAGAGAGGAGGATCCAGAGAATAGGGTTAGATGGAGAAAGTTGACTCGCTGTGGAGACCCTGAAGGGAAAAGACCAAAGGAAAAGAAGAATTTGTCACTGGGGTGCAGGACATGTATGATCGAGACAAAGTGATGATTGAAATGGTTTGGACATGAACAAAGGAGTGTTCATGGTGAAGATCTGGGTAGAAGGTTGCTGAAGGTGGAGCTGCCAGGCAGGAGGTCTGGAGGAAGACCAAGGAGAAGATTTATGGACGTAGTGAGAGAGGATATGAAGGTAGTTGGTGTGAGAGAGGAGAATCCAGAGAATAGGGTTAGATGGAGAAAGTTGACTCACTGTGGCGACACCTGAAGGGAAAAACCGAAAGAAGAAGAAGAAGAAGAACAAGAAGAAGAAGAAGAAGAAGACCTTAAAACACTTGACAGCCTTAACTTTGACACTTTATATTTTATTGTCTTTCTTATTCTCCCTCCTTCCTATTATTATTGTTATGTTTTGCTTGAAACTCTGGCACAACAATTTCCTTCGGGATAAATGAAGTTATCTTATCTTATGGAGCAGGAGGTTGTGAAGCTCCTCCTCCTTCCGATGTCCTCATGCCTTTCCTCTTCCCCTCCAACCATACGCCTACTTTTGGTCTTCTTTGGCAGATCCAACCCAAACATCCTTCCCGATGTTCTTCACCATCCCTCCCCTCTCAGTGTGACTTCATCTCCAGGGCATACCCCATGTGGTATGTGGTATGCTCAGCTTTGACCGCCTCTTTCCCATTCACCAGAATCATGTTTACAGTCGGTGCCGTAATCGAACGCCGGGCACCTCCGGAAAAGCGACTCCCCTTTTGTGCCGGGATTGAAAGCGCGGCGGTTGACGGGCGACTCGCCCGAGGCCAGCTGTGAACCCGACGGTCCCTCGGCCCGGGCTGTCAGGCTCATTTAAGACCTCGCCGTCGCTCGGGGAGTTCATAAATCCGCCTCCGTGCGACTCATCTCCCGCCGCGGGGCTTCGTGTCGGTTCCGAGTCGGGTCGGTCGTCCTCCGAGGGGTCGTCGGCCCTTCGTCCTCCTGACGGGATCGTACCCCTTCCGGTGTTTGTCGTCCACGTCGCCTTCTGACGGCTGGTGCGATCGGACAGCGCCGGCGGCCCCGCGGAGGTTTTTATTAATCCAGATGGAGGCTGACAACCCCCTCTTCGGTCGCTGGAACATCTCCATCTCTCCAGCATCTGTTTACGCCAAGTCACTCAGGCCCTCTAAACAAACTATCAACGAACCACAACGGCAATAAATGCTAATAGCTTGGTCATAAAATTGTTATATTTACTCCAAACTCCATTGCTAAAAAAGGGTTAGCGTCAAAATAGCTATGTAAGCGGTGGAGTTAGCGCCCCTACCTCACAGCGAGAAGGTCCCTGGTTGGATTCTCTCTGGGGTCCTTCCTTGTGGAGCCTCCATGATCTCCCAGTGTCTGCATGGGGTTCCTCAGGGTTCCCCAGGTTCCCCACAAGGTTCAAACACGTGCAGGAGCTTCACCGGAGACTCCAAATTGTCCAGATGTGTGAATGAGAAGGTAAATGGTTGGATGTATCCATACGTAGCCCTGTGATTGGTCCACGTGAAGCCCCCAGGGATAGGCTCCGCCTCCCTTTTGATAAGTGTACCGTATGGATCTACGTCCCGGCCCTCACCTCTGGTCTCCAACTGTGTTAGGAGACCCAAAGAACCAGGTTGTAGATCCAAGGTTCCTCCTCAGGATGTTCTCGCTCTCCCTAAGGCGAGGTGGAGGAGGAGGAGGTACCAAGAAGATCCAGGACACAGCGAAGGGAGGGCGTCTCCGGACCGGACACCTCGGGATTCAGAGATGGACCAAGTCTCCGAGGAGAGCGGAGTCCGACAACCCACCCGGGACACGAGCCAGAAGATGGATGGAGCATCGGCCGGTTCAAACATCTCACTCCGTCCATCACCGATTTCCGATAGAAAAGCTTTTTGGAAGGAGCATTGATTTTTTTTCCGGTTGAATTACCCCCCAGGGAAGAATAGTTTGTTTTTCTTTCTTGCTTTTTGGAACACTGACCAAACTCAAAAAAAAAAAAAAAAAAAGAATGAGACAGATGAAAGCTCTTCTCAGGCAAAGTTGTGGAGAAGAATTGCATGAATGGACAATCAATCCCTCGGTTGTATTGATTTGTAATAACACGGTAATAACAAACACTCTGGGTTTTTTTTTATCCCTGATAGACGACCTCGCCGAGAACAAAGTCTCGACCGAAGCAGAATAAATAACCGAGGATAATTCGGTTTATTTGTGTATTTGAAGGTGCTTCGTTCAGCGTGGACGGACAGACGTGGCTGTGGCTCGACCTTCAGCCAGTGTGTGTGGGCCAGGCGAGATCTTTGTCTTCTTCTTGTTCCGGCCGCTCCCTCCATCCGACAGGCTACTCTTACGTCAACTCACTTCCTGTCCTCTTCCCCTCGGTCCGGAACCCTCGAGACCTCCTCCGACCTCAGCTTCCTTCTACCCGGATCTCCACCAGCCCTCCTCTGTCCATGTCTGAATACATCTCCAGAACATCTGCTCGTTCCCCAGATGGACTCGTTTGTGATCCGCGCCCAAGGAGAACCTCCACATCTTCTTCTCCGCCTTTCCTTTCATACTCGTTTATCACGTTCCAATCAGTTCCAACATGTTCCTCCACCTCTTCTCCACCTTCTCAATTGCACTGGACCCTTGACCCAAAGTACCTCCATCTTCTTTTGTCCTTCTGGCAGATAATGTTCTAGCATGGGACTGTGCTAAGGGAATCAGATCTTTAGCTTAGCGTGTCCATCGGGGCCTTGGGTGTTGCCTCTGCTTGAAGAAATGCCAATTTGTGGTTGAAGAGCCATAGTGGACCCAACGCACTACGTTGCTTAGCGTGTCCATCGGGGCCTCGGGTGTTGCTTCTGCTTGAAGAAATGCTAATTTGTGTTTGGAGAGCCGTAGTGGACCCAACGCACTACGTTGCTTAGCGTGTCCATCGGGGCCTCGGGTGTTGCCTCTGCTTGAAGAAATGCCCATTTGTAGTTGAAGAGCCGTAGTGGACCCAACGCAGTCCGGATGTTCACTGCCTTTGCTGACACCGTTGGCTAGCTGGAGCCACTAGCCTTCCTCGTTGGGGCCGTCTAAGGTTCCCTGCTTCCTACCTCCTTCCTCGACGTTACCCCGTGTTGACGTTTTCTTTTTACCCGCTACGTAATCCCACGCCCAAAGAGCCGGGGCGGATTATTTAAGCGAGAGCGCTGTGAATTATTGACTCGGTGCAAATGAAATTTTTAAAGGCAGAGAGGAGCGGCTTTGTTTCCAGGGAGGAGCTTCTTGCCTCCCAACTGGCCCACAGTCTGAGCGCGACAACCGAGGGAACCCAACCTGACAGGTTCAGTGTGTCTGCCTGTCGCAAGCGGACTGTACTTCACATGTAGGCTGAGATTGTTTTGGAGTCCTCCATTAGCGTGGTATTTTTACCCCTACCAGTCAGCCAGGAAGTACTTGGAAGCGTCACGAGTCAATTAGACGTTCCTCGCTGGTCGTCCACGCATGTCGTCTAGATGTCCTCAAAGGAAGGTATTCACGAGTTCCTCCAAAGGGGTGTCGCCATGGTGAACCCCAAGAACAAATAGGCAAAAAATTACCAAAAAACAAGGGTTGTAGTTTTGAGGGTCGACTATCCCGTTGGACGATTCTTGACCGGTCATAGAGCGATGGCTTCTTCACTTTACACCTGCCACTTCATGAGGTACACCTTCCTTGTACCTCGGTTGTCTCCTCTCTTGTCTTCAGAAGTACCTTTCTCCCAGGCAGATGCTGGAGAAAGTCCTCATCGCATAATTAGTCCACCACCAGCAGTTGCTGACAAGAGTCAGGCGGACTGGAGCGGTCAAGTTGTTTGGGCATTCAGGAGGCTGAAAGATGGTCTTCTTCAGCTGGAGGACATTGACTTCAAGGCTCCTTGTGTTGTGTCAACTTCAAGACGGGCCTCTGCTATCAACTTCAAGGTTCCACGTGTCATGTGCTTCGAGATGGTCTAAGCAGGAAACGGTCACCTTCAAGGCTGTGCAGTCAGAGATGGTCTTCTGCATGCCTTGCTCCGTGCCCACTGGAGTTAACTTGGGTCATCTCCAAGGTGTCCGGCTGTTCTCCTCTGACCTCTGGCATCAACAAGGCATGTTGACCCAGGGGTGAAGGCTCAGAACAAGAAAACAGACGGATCCCAAACGGACCTCGCGTTAATCGCAGCAGCTCAAAGCATACTGTGGTCCTCAAAAAGACTATTTTAACTGTAGGAGCTTTTTTTGTTTTGTTGTGAAGGAACTGTCCTTGTCAGGATGAACTCTGCGAGTTGGTCCTGGTCCTGCCACCCCCCTTTCCGAGACCACTAGGAGGTTAATAATCCGGCTATGTGGGATTATAACCCACTCATTTACTCGCATGACGAGACAGAGTCGGTTTCCGGCCTTCGGGGACGAACCTTTTCGTCCACGGCGTTGTCCTTCTTCCCCCCTTTTTTCCCTGAAAGGAAGGAAGAGTGCCACATCATCCCGCCCGTCGTGTCCTACCCGGTAAAGACCCCACTTTCAGAGCTTCTGAATAATGCAGGCCGTCTTAAGAGCGGCTCTCCGGTAAAAGTTAGACGTCTCAGCGCGCCGGTTAAAAGGAAAAAGAACAGCGGTACTCCAAAATTCCTCTTTGCCGCCTCTTCGGTACTGTTTTTAAACCCGGCCCAGGTCAGGCGGCGGACGCGGCGTCAGGGACGGTTTCGAGTCGACGGTTTGAAGAGAATCGTTGTGTTGGTTATCGTGTTTTTAAAATTGTCTAAGAATTCCTGCTATTTGTTCAATGGCGGCCATTTTTGAACCTGAACTCATTGCCTTCCTGCAACAAACCTATCAGGTTCATATTTTACCATTTTGTGGATTATAAATCCTCACAAATACGGTCTTTTCACACATGAATGTGTTTTTTTTTTTAATATCTAATAAAGCGTTTTGATATGTGATGATTTTATTTAAAAAAAAAGAAAGCGGCCGTCTGCAATTGATTGATGGATTAAGTCATAAAAAAAAAACGGCACACCTTGGCGGGGGTTTGGAACGCCGCCGTTGTCACGGCAACAGCATCCCGGCATTGTCACGACGACGCTCACGCGTTTTATCCTATTTATCTCCTTATCTAAATATCTATTGATCGATTGGAAAAGCGCTGAATATAATCGGTCGGATGAAAACACGAATATGGAGGAGATGAATGGAGATGTTGAGCAGGTGTGAGATGATCGCTTTCAAACCGTCTTTTCCAAATCCTTCTTCTGATGGATGGATGGAAACAAATCAGCGGTTTGTTGATAATTAGTTCATTAGATGCTGAAGAAGGATAAATGTTTGCTGTCAGGCTGCAGGATGTCATAGCGAGGTGGAATAGATGGTTCCATCTTCTTCTGCTGTTCCCTTCAGGAGTCTCCACAACCAATCCACTGCTCTGGATGCTCTTCTCATGTCTTCTCTCAGGACGTTCATCCATCTTCTCTTTGGTCCAGCATCCTTCTACCAGTGTATTCACTCTCCATGCTCTACATCACCCAACCATCTCAGACCTTCTCTCCAAAACATCTACCATGGCTTTGTCTTCTGTGACACTTTTCTCCACCCGTTCGGACCTGCTGGAACCAGTTTCTTCTCCTCTTCTTCTTCACGCTCTCCGTTGCTGTTGATCCGAAGTGCTGGAACATCTGCACCTTCTTCATCTCCACTCCCTGAAGCCTCACCGTTCCTCAGGTTCCTCTCATTCACACACATTTACTCTGTTGTTACAGGAATACTGATATATATATGTTGGAAACAAGTGTGTGTGTGTGTGTGTGTGTGTGTGTGTGTGTGTGTGTGTGTGTGTGTGTAATATATACACATGTGTGCATGTATGTGTGTGCATGTGTATGTGTGTGCTTGTGTGTAATATATAAACATATATACGTGTGTGTGTGTGTGCGTGTGTGTGTGTAATATATACAATTATATACACGTTTGTGTGTGGATGTATATGTGTGTATAGATGTGTGTGTGTGTGTTTGTGTATGCGTTTGTATATATTTGTGTATATATTTGTATGTGTGTGTATGTGTGTGTGTGTTATATACACATATGTGTGTGCTTGTGTATATGTGTGTTTGTGAATGTGTATGTGTGTGTGTGGATGTATATATATATGTTTAATATATGTACATAATATACAAGTATGTGTGTGTATATGTATTTATTTATGTATGTGTGCGTGTGTGTGTGTATGTGTATGTATGTGTACATGTGTATATATGTATGTGTGTAATATATGTACATATATACAACATACAACATATATACATCAGTGTGTGTATATGTGTGTGTGTGTGTGTGTGTGTGTGTGTGTGTGTGTGTATATATATATATATGCAAAATCTCTTGTCTGAGTCCCCAGATGGCACTCTCGAGCTGCAGCCAAAGAGCCCCCCCCCCCCCCACACACACACACACACACACACCATGCTGTCCCTCCCTTTGCATTAGAGACACACACACACACACACACACACACACACACACTCCCGCAGTTGCACACTGTCGACTCGTGCACACCTGCATGCCAAAATAGCTCTGGCCTGAAAATGGGAAGTGGTAAAGGAGTGAGAGGGCGACACACACACACACACACACACACACACACACACACACACACACACACACACACAGATAAATCTTGAGGAAAATGATCTGTAATGCGTTGGATCAATAAGTTTGTGTCTGAAAGTCTTTTCAGTTTTATTTCACACTTTTAAATGATGACCCCCCCCCCCCCCGCTACACTACACACACACACACACACACACACACACACACACACACACACACACACACACACACCTGGCAGAAACGTTTAAATAAATATAGATATATTTTTACCACTCGGTGCAAAGTGCATGTTTCTTTTCCACCTGGCTGCGCATCCAGCGCACGTCTTGGAGGTGGGAGGTAGCAGTGCGAGGGCAGCTACTCTGCCGTTTCCTGGCGGCGGCGGCGGTGGTGGTGGTGGAGGTGGTGGTGGTGGAGGTGGTGGTGGAGATCCCCGGGGCCGAGGTGAAACTCACAGATCGAAGTTCAACTGGTTGGGCAGGAGAAGAAAGAGCACATCTTCACCCCCTTCCTCCTCCACCTCCTCGCTCTGCACCCCGAGGTGTTTTTAGTCTTGCAGGGAGTGAGATCAGCGGTACCATTGGCGCACCTTCATACCAGGATGTCCTCGTCTCCTCCTCATTTCCTGTTCTCCTCACCTTGTCTCCTAGTTTTAGCCCCGCCCCTTCCTGTGAAATCAGATGTGGCGCCTCCTTCTTTTGCTGAAGTGACCCAGAGTTCATAAGGTTTGGAGTTGGGACGTAGGGTACCTCGAGTACTTGGGGTACAATATACCCTTCGCCCATCTTTCCCTTGGGGCGAGGCTTCTCCTCTGACCTGTAGGGGGCGCTCTACACGACCCCTTTCTCTTTGCAAACCAGGAAGGACATGATTATCTGCAAACAGGAGGAGAGCTAACTCGAGTGGTCCTTGTACAAGGACACTGGCCCCTTTAGGCCTGTAGTTTCACCACAGTAGTACTGGTACTTCTAGTAGTTGTCTGTCTCCAGGAGTGGACTGTACTGCACTTTGGTAGTAGTCTGTCTACTCTTTCAGTGTATCTTCATCTTGTTTGAGCAGCGGTGCCGCCCTAACCGAGAAATGTGCTTGTCTCGATGTGTCCTCGACGAAAGGCCCTTCCTGATCACTTGATCTTCTTCTTCCTCCAAACAGGAGTTGTTCTTTTAATGGATGGAAAACTTACTTTGAGTTGGCGCGTGCTCATTAAACCATCTTTCTGAGAGTCTGGAGGCCGACAGGCGCCGATGTCGCCATCGCCGCTCTGATTGGACACTGTTGACACTAATCTCCCTCCGGAGATGAAAGGTATATCCAGTAACAAGGGCGAGGCCCGTCTGACGGGTTCGCCGTGCCGTCGGGGATCAAACCGAATGGCCAATCAGAGGTCACGGTCCGTGATCAAAGTGGCGGAGATGGCAGTTGCGCGGAAAGAAAGATCGGCGGAAAAAGTTGCCTCCGCCCTGGAGGCAACTTTTTCTGTAAACATGGTAGCTTTCCGGGGGTCCGAGTGTCCTACCTGACCTCCTCTTGGCTTTTCCGGCTCGCCGCTACCGCCAGGACATCAACATGTAAACCAACACCATCCCATCGCCATCTTTATCCTTCGTAATTGTCCTGGAGGAGGTAGAGGAGGCCTCGGAACGACGTAGCTCAATGGTGCAGTACCTCAAGGTGCTAATTACGGTATATATCCATACTAGCCTGCTACGGTGGCGCACCAGATCTAAAGATATCGGTATTCCTCGGGGCTCTAGCATTGGGATTGGCTCTGCTGGACCGTGATGGGTGAAGCAGGGTCGGGGGGGGGGGGGTCGTATCTCCTTGTCAGTCATATTATTGATGATACGCCCCATTGATCACCATAATGCGCTTTAGCTGGTGTCTGAGCGGTGGTGACCTTACTGAGCGTGTGCGGCGGCGGGGAGGAGGTCGCCTCCTGCTGCCCACTGAAGCTGAAAATAGGAGCGAGGCTACGGGTCAAGCACCCCCCACCCTCGATTTACTTCTCAGCCAATCAGCAGCCAGTGTTACAGGTCGGCTCTGTTTGTCTTCAATGAGGAAACAGGAAGCGCACTCTCTGACTGTCGTTTAGCTTTAGCTTAGCTTGTAATAGCATCCACGGGAGGTGTCTCCATACCGCTCGCTGTTTCCAATCAGCAACGTGGAAACCGTGACTGACGAATCAGGAGACATCAGAAAGGCGTAGATGAGAATGGCGGCCATATTTGATGGTCGACCATTTTTGTTCTTCTTCTTTTAGGCTACATCATCGGCTCCTCTGGTCTCGACGGCTTTGGTGCTCGGGCGCGTTACATCCTCCTCCAGTGGTGGGAGTAGTTAGCAAGGATGAGACTGTGCAAGTTGTTTTTGCACGCTAAACTGTTGTAATATCGTGTCAATAACACCAGCAATACTGCGGGAGGAGCTAATACAGCAAGCAGGAAGTTGGACAAATGACCCGCATGGTTTGGCACTGGAAGCCAAATGACTCTTTGCCAGTTCAGGTATCAACTTTGCGTTGGACGCTCCAGCTAACGAGCGCTAACTAGCCGCAATGTTTTCTCCTCGGACCCGGCTTTTCACGGCTGGCGGGAGCTCCTCGGCGGCGGCGGCGGCGGCGGCGGCTCTCCTCGCCCTCCCCCGTTCCGCGGGATTTCCTCGATGGCGCTCGAGCATCGGTCCTCCGGCGTTTATCGCCGCCCGCTTCAGTCGCACCCTTGCAGCAAAACATCGATCTCGTTAAGCTCTTCCTTAATTGTTGCGCTCCGGAAAGCCGTTCCTCCAGGTCCTTCACGCTAATGGCGCTCGCCGGCTGATGGGAGGTGATTGGATCAGGTGCTCGGTCGGGGCGGGGGGGCAAAGCCCCGCCCGGGAGGCTAATTAGACGGCTAACTCAATCCGAGCGCGGCGGTAATCACGGCCGCCTCCCGGGGCCCGGGGTAATGTCACATCCGGGAGCCCGTTCTCCACCGCGCTCCTCAATTTGGGCTCATGAAAGACGCGGCGCCGCCGGGGTAATTGACGGTTGATTGATCCGATCAATCAGCGGTAAGTTGATTACCGGCGGGTTTGATGCGCTGTAATCAACGGGAAAACTCATCATTTCCTTTCCGCTGGTGTAAATATTCAGCGCTGCGCTCGCAGCGGCATGTACGCGAGCGTCCGAACCCGAGGCGTCGCAGACTCCGCCCCCAGGAGGCGGGGTTTATTTCCCTTTTTTTTTAATTTTTTTTATGAGGCTGTTTACATCAATGTTTAGCACAATAAATCGGGTGTAAACAGTTTATATACTGAGGAACTTGTATCATCGAGGATCAGGAGGGGGTTCGACTTAGAGATACTTCGAATGCAGAACTCTGCAGTACAGCAGTGTGTATTAAGTACTAATTACCAAGTACAAAGTACTCTTACGCATAGTACTGCGATCACCTGCCAACTCCAGGACGCCCAGATGTTTAATTCCACGCATCAGAAAATCAAACAACCAGCGCTAGCAGCTTCTCTTCTGTCTGCGCGTCACGTTAGCTTCTCCCGTCCGTTGTGAGCACGCTCAGTATGTGACTCCTCGCCAGAAGTCGGGTTCGCGCCGCCGCCGCCGCCACGTCAACGAGGCGGAACGTGACGGGAGCGTGGCGGCGCGTCAATATTGATCTCATCTGCATATAAATGACAAGGTTATTTCCGCCGATGGATGGTGACCCCTCCTCCCCAGGTGGAACAAGAAGCAGAGCTTCCAGGGTTCCAGGGTCCTCGAAGAGGCAGCTCGACGTCCTGTGACCCTTTTTTTTTACCACAAAAATCATTTCCCTGCAGGGCGAAACCATTCATAGGGTACCTTGGTGGCCTCGGAGGGAGGCTCCGCCCCCTCCTGGGACCTGATTCGAACCCCCGATACACACTAGATGAGTTAAACCCACCAAATGGAGGTGCTGGTGAACTCAAATTACCAGGTTATCCTTTGGCGCAAGGCTTATTACAGTGTAATAACTGTTTTTACAACGGTTTAGCGCTCCTTTTATTTGAACAGGAAACTCACTTGCTCACTTTCCTCCGTCACGCCGGGTTTCCTCTCGGCCCGCGCTGAACGGGCGTCCGTATTTCACATCCAGCCGATCCAAGGGTCGATTCCCCGGGGAAAACGGCGGCGAAATCATTCCTCATCGTGGGAAAGCTTAATCGCCCCCTCCGAACCTCCGCGGGCCGGATCAGCACGGCGGCCTGGTTAATCAGCGCCGCCGACGTGTAAACGTTAAATATTTAAATGCAGCGCGGCTTAAATTATAAATCAACCGGCTGTTTTTTTTTTTTTTTTTTTTAATCTGACACCCTGCTTCTCCCGCCGCCACGCGCCCGCTTATTACTCATGTACGACATGGATGCGGATGGAAGTGTTACGTAAAGGTGATGGGATGGCGTTCGAGAAAACACGAGGCGATAAAGGCTTTTACCGAACCGCCACGGACGGCGTGGAACGTTCCTCCACTTCTTCGCGTTGTCCGAAATACAACTCCAAGGCCTCGGATGCTAAATGCTAACGTCCCGAAAGGTTGCTGAACGGGACGCATGGCGGCGGCAATGGAGGCTCGCGGTGACTCCGGGGGTCGCAAAGACAAGCCCCGCCCCCAAAGGCCACATCCTCAAAGGCTCCGCCCCCAAATTTGCATTGTCCAAAATACAACTCCAAGGCCTCGGATGCTAAATGCTAACGTCCCGAGAGGTTGCTGAACGGGACGCATGGTGGCGGCAATGGAGGCTCCCAGTGACTCCGGGGGTCGCAAAGACAAGCCCCGCCCCCAAAGGCCACATCCCCAAAGGCTCCGCCCCCAAATTTGCATTGTCTGAAATACAACTCCAAGGCCTCGGATGTTAAATGCTGACGTCCCGTTCAGCAACCTCTCGGGACGCATGGCGGCGGCAATGGAGGCTCGCGGTGACTCCGGGGGTCGCACAGACAAGCCCCGCCCCCAAAGGCCAAGCCCCCAAAGGCTCCGCCCCCAAATTTGCGTTGTCCAAAATACAACTCCAAGGCCTCGGATGCTAAAAGCTAACATCGCGAAAGGTTGCTGAACGGCACGCATGGCAGCAGCAATGGAGGCTCACGGTGACTCCGGGGGTTGCAAAGACCAGCCCCGCCCCCAAAGGCCACGCCCCCAAAGGCTCCGCCCCCAAATTCTGGGCTTTAAACGCGGGGTGTAAATCTCTTTAAACCTGAGCTGTGTGAAAAAAGGCTTGATAGATATCTCTTACTGCAGAGTGTGTGTGTGTGTGTGTGTGTGTGTGTGTGCGACACTGGACAGTCAACATCTCTGTACGCCTCCCCACCCCACCCTTACACACACACACACACACACACACACACACACACACACACCTCTTTAAAATTAAATTTCAGGCAAACATTTCATCGACAATTCCCCTCAGAGCCTCTCGCTGTCACAGTTCATTAAAACATAATTGAAAAGGAATATTCAGCAGCGCACACACAAACACAAACACACACACACACACACACACACACACACACATAGACAGCATTACCCTGTTTCATTTGCTGGAGAAACATTTACATTGAATACCTTTTCAACCGCCAGGAAACTAAAAGGTACCAGAGCTGTCGCCGCCGCCGCCGCCATTTCACATCCCATAATTCATCTCTGCCAACACGAATAAACATAGCGAAGAGCGCAAGTCGCTCGCCGTGCGTTTCAGCGCCAACGTTTTTTAATCATTCTTCCATCAGACTCCATCACCTCAGCACACAGCGGCCCTCCAGAGCCCTGATTATTGGGTTATTTCAATTAGACGGCGGCCTCAGCAAGGTGTGATGAGAAGCATGGCGGCGGCGGCGGCGGCGTTTTTTTAGCAGGGGAGCGCGCTCAGTTGTTACCTTACATAGCCATTAGCTATCAATAATCGCCAAAGAAGCCTTGTTTCCCCGCGTGCCGCCCGATTGGCCCATCGCTCACCTTGGGGACTCATCAGCTACTTCAATATGGCTGACTCTAGCTTACGTTCATTAGCTAGATGCTAACGCCGCGGGAGTGCACGGACTTTGACGGCCCCTCAAATCACAGCAGTCCACGTTTTAATCTCTTTCCTTTTGATTAATATCCGATTGATATTTGATTGATACCGAAACCCGCCTCCGACGCGCCATCCGTCACGGCTGCCACCGCGGCGGAGGTGGCGCGTGAAGCTCGGCGCTACATGTTTGCGTTACTTATCTGATGAGCGCCGCTATCAGTTCGTGTGCGGCGGCGTGGCCTGAATCAATGGAGGCCCCCATGACGAGCATTAAATATTAAATCAGTCAATTTATATTGTAATTACCGCGTATGTCGTGGCGCGGTTAGCATAGATATGGTGCGTAGTGTATTTCCCCAGGCGGTCGGCAGAAGAGGTGGGGTCACTGGGAACAGATACGAAGGTAGAGGACGTGCCGCTAATTCAGAGTGAGGGCCGATAACCTGGTATTAATCTGCCGTTCGAAGGGGAGGCAGTGGTGGCGTCCAGATGGCGCGGGTCGCAGGTCCGATCCCGATAGCCTCAACCTTCAGCGTTGCTTCTTTGTCCGCCCCTTGGAGCAGATAAAGTGTCTGGGATAGCGGCGCCAATCAGGTTAGCGCTCGCTCGCCCTGCTAACGGGGTCGGGTGTTCACCTGATCGCGCCCCTTCTGCGATCAGAAGTGGTTCCGCCTCGTCCTCCCGGTTCCCCGCTGCCCTCCGGAGGCCGGCGAACGAGTCGTACCGCCGGCTGAGATTCGCCGTCACTCGCTCCGTGAGCGCTTGCCTCGCCGTGACCGAGGTAATATCGTTGTCAAGGCAACAAAATTGCGAAGCATCGAGCCTGTCCGCGCGGCGAGCTTGCAAGCCTGAAAGCCTCTGCTTGCGTCCCTTTGAGGGAATGAAAATCTTTGTGCCTTCAAACGGCGCCGGCGTTTCAGCCAAATGACCTTTTTGTTTTAGGAGATGGATCCTCGCGGTGGTGAGTAAGCCCTCCCCCGCCCCCTCGAGTCGACTTCCCACCACGGTGACATTAGCATGTACCGTCGATGCGCCGCTCAGGCGAGACGAAGCAATTTTACACCCTCTTGGACGCGTTGGCGCCGCCTCAGCGCCAACGTTGACTGGAGGCCGCCGACGCCCCTTCCGCTTTCCTCCCCAGTGGCCTTTTCGCCATTATTACCCCTTCATTCATCTCCACCTGTTAGCTTTCCAAGACGCTGTACTTTCTACCAAAGCGCCGTCAGCTAACATCTGCCGCTAATCGCCGACACGTCTTCTCACCGGTCCTCCCAGATTTACGTCAAGGGCTTGTTTTTCCCCCAGCGAGTAGCTTTTTGAGATGTCGGCGCAGTAAACGCCACGGTGACGGATCGCTCCACACCTCCTGCCCGCCGGGGTCTACCTGGAGCGAACGCCTCCCATCGCTTCCATAAAGCGTTGTGACTTTGCTTCGTTGTTGTCGGTTCGTAGAACATCGTGATATTTTTCCCGAGACAAGGGCGAAGTAAAATGTTGAGCATCGCATCGTCCCCGAGGGCGGAGGGAGGGGGCGAACAATGGCAGCGTCAGACCTGTGGGAGCGAAGATTTGGAGGTCAAAGAGCAGCAAAATGCCGTTGATACTTTTAATGTACTTTTTGGTAATTCGGTGAAAGTACTTTTGTTCACACGCCTCGTGCATTAAGTATCCTGTAAAATGTCCTGATTTAATCAGGGCTGGAAGTCTTCTCATAGTTACTACCCTCTTTCAGACTTGTATGCTTCTCACTTCAATGACTTCTCCGTCAAACCCACGGATTCGCCGGTCGAAGTTGAGCTCATCTCACCGTGTTTGCAAACATCGTTAGCTCGGTGAGACGTTAGCTTTGCTAAGCTAAATCAGCTGAATCGGATCACCTGTTCTCAGAATCTCTCGACGCTCAAGCGGGACTCCATATATCTCCTTCTTTTCCTTTGGGCTGCTCCCTTCACGGGTCCCCACAGCCAATCATCTGCCTCCATCTAACCCTACGTCCTCAAAGTTCCTGTCCTCTTCCTTGCAATCCATAATCCTCCCCTCTGGCCTTCCTCCAGACCTCCTGCCTGGCAATTCCAACCTCAGCATCCTTCTACCCTGGTCTTCACCATCCTACCCTCCCAAGAAACATCTCAGTATCACTTTAATCTCCAGAGGAGCCTCCAGATCTTCATCTCTGCTGCCTCCAGCTCTGCCTCCTGTCTTCTCCTAAGTGTCTCCAAAACCAGATGACATGGCTGCCTCTACCTCCATCTTCTACACCTTCCTTTCATTCTTGTTGATCGCCCCAATGCTTTTCTCCAACCTGCTGGTCCGCATTCCCCCACCTCATCTCCATGGTTGCGTTGACCCTTAGTACTTAAAACCTCCGCCTTCTTTATCTCCAGTCCCCTGTAGCCTCGCCGTTTCCACTCGGGTCCCTCTCATGGTCCTGGTGCAGCATTCCTCCATCCTTCTCCAGTCCAGGACATACCGCCGTCTCTCTAGATTGTCCTCCACCTGCTCCTTGTCTTTCCGATATATCGCAATGTCATCTGCAAACATGATTTGATGTATTTCTACACCCAAACTATTGACCCGTGATGATGTTCTACCAGTGAAAGGTCCAATAACGTCTGACAGAATCGTGCCCTCCCAATGTGGTGGCCCCTTACACCCCAAAATATCCCGGCTGGAAACAACCCGCCAGGCGCCGGAGCGGTGGAAGATAAATGGTCCGCAAGATGGGGACGTAGAGGAAGGCGGCGTGGAGCTGTCAGAGGGCCGAAATGGAGTTTTTATTGGACGTGTTATTGCCGGGAGGCGGGAGTTTTTAGTGCCATCGGGGGAACGGAGGAAGGGAAGCCTTTCGGAGGCGGGGAAGGCGTAGATCCGGGACCCGAGACAATAAACGGCAGCCGTCGCCGTTAGCGGCGGCCTTAAATCGCGAGAAGCAAAGTAGCAGGAAATCCGGCATGATGTATTTGTAACTGAGCAAGTGGCGGTCGGATTAGATCTGACGTCCCCGCCGAGTCCGGGCGCGGCGGCGGCGGCGGAGGCTGCTCCATCAAACGGCACTCGGGACGCCGCGCCTCCCTTCACGCTTGATCTGTGATTGAAAGGTCGTTGCGCCCCCGCCAGGTGCCATACAAATAAAGTTGGAGTGATTGAAAGTGAAACCCAGAAGGAGGCATTTTTGGAGTCCTGGAAGGGTGGAGGGGCGCTAGAGGAGGAAACGGCAACAGATCGCCGCCATTTCTTGTAATTAGATTGTTCATTGACGGAATATAATGAGCAGAAATACTATTTCTTTCCTGACCTTCCTTGACAGCGAATCGGGGTTCCTGTTTTTTGTCCGGAGGCGAACCACGTCGCTTCCCTGAAATTTGTTGCTAACGATAATAGAGCGGTTCTACACCTTCGTGAATCGGAATCCGAATCAAAATCAGAAAACCTTAGCGATCCCCCGAGGGGGGGGAAATTGTTTTTTTGTTGAAAGCGGCTGTTGCTACGGAGTCAGATTGAGATCAATATAGAACTCAATCAAGAATCCAAAAGTGGAAAATGAAAATAAAAAGAACAGTCAAGATGGGGAAGAAAGAAATAAAGAAAGTTAAAGGTATGTAAAAATATATGTGTATGTGACGACTCCAAGATACTTGTAGTCCACTAAGGTAGACTACACCTTAGAACAGGGATCGGGAAGCTTCTTGACCGGGAGAGCCATAAAAGCCAAATTTTTCTAATGTAGTATTTTTAAATAAATTAAATACGTCTTACTTTTAATGCGACCTCTGGTGCCGCATGGATTTGTTGAAATTGCAGCTTTATATTTGACCGTTTCATGGATGCAGTTTTATCACAGCATATCAGACGTACCGCAGGTCCAAATGCAAATTCCACCGTCCGTCATCGTCTTTTTTCTTTTCGCCGTCTTTTCCGTTAGTTGACGCGGATAAACTAGTTGACTATCTGAAATTAATTTCTTCACCTTTACGACGAAGCCATTGGTTCCCGACCCGGGAAATTTATCTTCAAAACTTATTTCTGTTTACTTTAAAATGACACAGTACTATGAAGAAATACCACAAGTATTTTAAATATCAGTTCCAGACTGATTTTTGTCCTTTTTCAACTCAAAATTGTCGGAAGAGCCAAATATGGCTCGCGAGCCGCTACTTTCCTCGCACGCTTGCGGCTAATTTATGGATTTTTTTTTTTTTTTTGGGCTAACGAGTTTCACGCCGTCAAAACATTTAGCCTCGTCACATCCGACCGATGAAATTAGCGTGAAATTCAGAGGCCGTTCAATTCCGACACCGAAGACGACGACGACTTTAGCGGTTTTAGCGCGCAGGAGGACGACCGAGATAGGAGGACGAATGTTATTAACGCTCCTCAAAAAAATAAAGGGAACACCAAAATAACACATCCTATATCTGAATGAATGAAATGTTTTTATTAGATACTTGATTTCACACAAGTGTGATTGACTTGGAGTTACATTGTGTTGTTTAAGTGTTCCCATTATTATAAATCATCTTTTTTATCAGCCGTGTTACAAGCACTGTTTTTTTTTTTTGGGGGGGGGGGGCATTTCTATTACATATTTGTGGATGTTACTGCTATATATTTAATTAAAAGTAAACAAAAACAACTGTAGGTTATGGACAAACGCAGCCTCTATATGAACTCATATATTTATTTACTGATTTTTAGGCGGCGCGGCTTATATTCAGGTGCGCCCTATAGTCCAGTACAGTATTTCTGACAATATTATAATTACATGTAGCAACTATATAATCATGGCGACAAAATGTAATGCATTTTTATACTTTTTTTTTTTTTTTTTTGTCTGTTGGTTTTGACCGGAGGTGTCTTTTCTCTGGTCCCAGGGTGGAGGGACCAGGCTAGGACTCAAGGACATTGGACAATGGCTTCCAGAGCTCAGCAGGTGGAGTTTGGTAAATGTCCTCCTGCAGGTCGCGGGTCGTCTTATCCTGGATGTTGAAAAGCTTTCATTTGCTAAAACCCCGGCTTCCTGCAGGCCCTTGAACGCATCACCCAGGAGTTTTTATAATTGCTGCCTGTGTGAAAATGGAAAAAAAAAACAAAAAAAAAACAAAACACCGCGGTGGCAGCACAGCTTATTTGTCTGCTCATTAATCCAAGACAAATTCACCTTTTCAATCATTGTTTTTTTTTTAACAATTGAAATCCAGCAGTAACGTGACACCATTTGAGCTGAAGATTCATGCGATCGACCCAATTAAAAATTGTAATAACACACTAATAACACTGTAATGATGACTATCAGTGTCTATCACGGATGGTAGGGTGAATAGTTGCACGTTTCTATATGTGGCCCCGTGATTGGTCCAGGGGGAACCCCGCCCCTCGCTGGGATTGGCTCCGCCCACCCACCTGACTGCAGCGAAGCCGGTCACATGATGGTTGAATAACCCGGAATAGCGGGCGACTCCGGCGCCGACACAACGATTATGGGATGGGCTTCCACTCCCGTGGACGTAGCCGCTAGCGCTCCCGCTACAAGATGGCCGCCGGACCACCTGATCCAAGACCAGGAACAAGAACTTCCACTTCCTGCGTCGGAAGGAGGTTGATTTTCAAAATAAAACCCTCCGTCAGTCGAACTGGTGCTTCCATCCCGTTGTCTGGTCCGATTGGACCACGTTCGCCGCCGAGTCGGCTTCACGAACCTTCACTGAGGACTGATCGACGCGGTGCTGAGTGTGTGTGTGTGTGTGTGTGTGTGTGTGTTTGCTGAAACTGGCGAGGTTTTTCGAGCCCATCCTGATCTTTTAATTAGTCTGATTATCCCGACAGATGTCTGCCGGGGCTCCCTCTGAGTTCACCAGTGTGTGTGTGTGTGTGTGTGTGTGTGTGTGTGAGCACACAAAGAGGCTACATATGTGCTGGCAGGTACCTTCGGAGCCAGTTGACACACACCCGCCACTGCTGGCTTTTACTAACCGTAAACACACACACACATCTCTCCAGGTTTTCTTTTTGCTCTTTCAAACTTTGTTTTACAGATGATATAAAAAGTTCTGGCACTTCACCCGGAGACCTCGCAGACCGGACTTTCGGCTCGCTCGTCCTTTTCCGCTGACCTCGACGTGGGCGTGCTGTGAAATCACGAGTTGGCGTTCATATTGGTGTGTTGTTTGCGCGGTGTCGGCGCCGGAGTTGACGTAACGTAGCTTGGTGTTTTGGCGCGGCTCGGGGGCGAGATCTCACCACAAAACTAGTGTTTGGAAACTCGCAACTGAGCATACAAGTATCTAAGCCACTGTGGCTAATGCTAACGTCACCGCGGTGGTTGGAGGCGACTTCCTCAAACGTAGGAAGTGAGCGCTCGGCGTCAGCGCTAACATTGAAGCGCGCCGAATCGGACACGTACTATTCGGAAGAACTCTTTTGACCATTTCTGGAGAGCCCTTTTGGTGCCGAGCGTCTTGTCACCTTTGAACATCTGGCTTTGGACCGCTGTGAATGGCGTGTTTGTCCTTGTGCTCTAGTCACGCTCTGCGAGCCGGTATCGCCGCCCACCCGGACGTTCCCGTGACGTCAAAGACGTCCGTCCGAGGTGGCTGTTTCTCACTTCCTGCGACAGCCGCATCAGATTATCGATTGAAACGTCCCCCCGCGGACTTTGCTTCTTGTCATGTTCTCCTCCGTTGTTCCACAAGGTTGGACAAGTGATTGGAGAATCGCCTTCGGCGGGCGGATTGGATTATTGATCATCTCGGAATCTTTAATATCTCTTACACGCCTCCATGAGTTCTGTTCCCTGTGACTTTGTGTCGCGGGGGTCGTTGCAGCTTTGCCACCAAGTTTTGCTCAGTCGTCGGAGAGAAACTCCTCGCCAGATGAAGAATCAAAGGTATTACTTCTGAGGGCCAAACCAGCGTTAGCAGACCTGAGGACCCTCTCCATTGTTTTGACAAATTAGACGCAATTCTGGTGAAGACGACTTGAAATGGATGTGACTCGGGTTTGACCCTTCCTGGTTCGTTGAACCTCGACAGTGACCGCACTCCCTTGTCTTGTTCCCCGAACTTGATAAGGTGGCGGCGCAGTGGTTCGCACCTCCTCCTCACCGCAAGAAGGTCCCTGGATGGATTCCCACAAGTTGGCTCTTTGTGTGGAGTATTCATGTTCTCCATGTGTCTGCATGGGGTTCCTCCTGGTTCCTCCCATGGTCCAGTAACATGTTGGAGGGTCTTTTGGAGACCCTTAGTTGTCCAGACAGTCGTATGTCTTTGTGAATGACAGGGTTGAATAGTTGTATGCTTCTCCATGTGGTCCAGAGTGAACTCATGCTCTCACCCAGTGACCCTGGTTGCAGCTTCAGCCATACAGATAATGAATGAATGAATGAATGAGTTGATTTGGTCCACAATACTTCATGGAACAGCTGACAGTTTCCGGAGGAGCATGATGATGCAGAGCGCCGCCGGGACAGTCTACAGGCTCTGCAACAGCTCCTGGTGTGTTTCCCGTTCCAGGTAGTCTGGAGGAGATCCTTAGCCTCCTGGAAAAAGGGAGGTCATTCCCCCCGTTCTCTGGGAGATTCCCCTCCACCCCTTCATTCATTTTGCTAGCATGATTTGCTAGCGACAGATGACATACGACTCCTCGCTAACTTCCAGCCAAGTCTCCCGCACAGGAAGACATCTGATCGCGAACGTCTACAAAGTGTCCATTCAAAGCTGTAGCTTTGTATCTGTTCCGGGGGGCCGACTTCCCCCGTGGTGAGCTTCACCTGTCCTGACGTGTGCCGCCGGAAGCCTCCATGAACTCCGCCGCTGTTATTCCCGGGCAGGAGGCGGATAGCTGTGACTGCGCTTCCATTCCCCCAGCGGAGCCAGCTGCTCCTTGCTCTTTTTTTGTCTTTGTTGACTCCGCACAGGCTGTTCGCCTCCCCCGAAGAGAGGCGGAGGGAGGGGGGGGGTTACACCACACCTGCTGAGCATTTATGGTTTCTCCTCCTCTTGCACCGAGCAACAACAATTTGTATCTTCCCATCCGCATGGGAACACACCCGTCACGGCCGTTTAGTGGCTCCGACTACGCCACAGGCTGGTGGCGTCGGCGTTGGAATTTCCCTGCCGTGCTCCTGACGCCTTGAGTCGACGTCAAGGAGAGAACATCAAAACTAGGAAGTGCTGAGATTCAGGAGATGCCGGGATGTACCATGTGTGAGCACATGCTAGCACCTCCTGGACCCAAGTGTGGGCATGAGTGGCCCCTCGAGTTGCAGCTGCCGTCGAAGTGTTTTCTCGTTGTTGTGCTACCACCACTGGCCGACTTCACACCTTCCTGAATTCTTGGCTGTAACCCCGAATTCCCGCCCCACCGTTACCCCGATTTGTGCTTTGATTTATGCTTTGATGGACCCCATTCTAAGGCAAGACCTCTCCAGCTACGTACCCTTTTTTTGACTAAAGTTTTACAGTAGGAACCTTCTGTTCGCCGAGCCTGATTTGAGCAGCAGCGAGGCCCGGCGAGCCTCGACTCCGTATCTGGGTCACAGCTGCTCTGCAGGCGCCACCGCGGCAGGAAAGGATCGATACGTCCCATTTCCCCGGGTGAGCGGCGAATTGGCAAATCAGCAGCGAGGCTGCGAGCCGGGACGCCCGACCCAGAACCAAGAACAACTGCATGGAGACGCTGAACTTGGATATTGAAGAAGGCGGACACTGGCGCCTGCAGCTGGGGTGTAGCTCTCTAAATCTGGACGCCATCTTGACTCCGCAAAGAGCAGCTTCTTGCTTTGTTTTCATCAGTTCCCGTCCTCACAACATTCTCCGGCGTGATGTCCCTTTAAGTGCAAAGTTCACACCATCAAGGGGTTCTGCCTCCCTGCCCCTTCTTTGGCGGCTCACTCCTGGGTGGGTCTGGCAACAAGCTAACAGACCTTCCAGGATGAGGAATCTGTTCGGCTGCCACCAGTTGTCGCTCATTACATCCATCTTTGATTGACCCGTGACCTCATCAGCCAACCAAAACACCCCGACAGGGACGGAGGGAGTCCTGATGGAGAGGCGGGTAGTCCCACCAGGCGAGGAGGTTGTAGCCAGGTCATGTAGGCGCCGCAAGCCAAAGGGGGGTGAGGAGGGGCGGCTGGTGGTGGTCGGGGGGGTGGGGTTTATCTGGGGGGGGGCACAGGTGTAATGCTCCCTGTGGCAAGAGGGGGAGCTGTCGGGCATACAAGTCTGGAGGGATCTGAGAAGGAAGATGATCTCAGTGCTCTGAATCCTCGCCGCTTCAACGCTTGCCCTCCCATCAACACACACACTCACGCGCACACTCACGCACACGCGCCTTCCAGTCCCCTCCTCTACCCCCCCCCCCTCCCCCCTCCCCCTTTCATTTCGGCACAGACGGAGGTGCTCCGGCTTCTCGTGCGCCAGGTTTCGGTTGAGGACAAATAAGAGTTCCGTTAGTGTGCGTGTGCGTGTGCTGGGGAGGGGGGGGGGGGGCGCAGGGACTTGGACTGTACAGTTGGAACCGGAAGGGGGGGGGGGGGGGTCCGGCAGGTGAGAACCGGCAGAGGAGATCACGGCTGTGGAGGAAGAGGAGGAAGAACCGCCGAGCACCGGAGACTCACCGGTAAAGAGGCGCCGTTAAAAGCTGTGCATGTGTGCGTGTCTGTGCGTGTGTTTGTGCACGCGACGTCCTCGCTCACCCCTTGCGGCGTGCGGTTCATGATTCGGGTTTCTCTGCGCGTGCAAACGTTGAAACGTCCGGTGTTTCTTTGACACGCGCACACACACACACACACACACGCACGCACGCACATGCGGAACAGGTTTGTCGTTTCCCGATTCGCTTTGAAAATCAAGTGAATTAGTTCGATGTTTGTGTGTGTGTGTGTGTGTGTGTGTCTGGTGAACTGTCTAGCACACACTGCTGACACACCAGCTAACTGACCACCTCCCGCCAAACACACACGCGCGCGCGCACATACACACACACACGCACACACACCGATATGACCGGAAACTTCCAAACTCGCCGGTTGAACGGCGGAGTAACCGGATGCTTGCGGTTTGTCTTTCCAATACGTCGTTCGTGTGTGTGTGTGTGTGCGCGCGCGCGCGTGCGTGAGTGAGTGCGTGTCCTCACTCCTTTCCCGCACCCGGCGGCGGTGTGTGACTCGGAACGGCACCGTGCGGAATCCCTTAAGCAGCGTCAGTCACACACACACACACACACACACACACACACACACACACACCATCTCTTGTCCCCGCCTCCACCTGAAATGTGATTATATGAGTGTGTGGCAGCGGTTGGATGGAGTGTGACTGAAGGAGGGGGTCAAGTTGAAGCTTCTTGTAGCTTCCTGCCCCCCCTTGGGTTTGAACCTCCACTTCCATGAGTGGAGATGGAGTGGAGATGTATCCTGAGAACCAGGAGATGGAGGGGATGGAGAACGGAAGTAAGAGACTCCACCACCAGTACCGTCTCGTCTTTTGAAGATGCGTCAACCCCCCTCCCCCCATTGGTGCACCCCTTGTTTGTTGGCAGAGCTTTTGGGGACTCCGGCAGGAACTCAGGGTCGCTCACATCTCCTTGGACTGGGATCAAGTGGTGGTTGGGGGTCTTCGAATCTCTTATTTTTTTGCACCCGTCCATCTGGTAACGCACCCCAGTTTCCTTGTTGGGGTCTGTACTCCCACAGATCAGGTGAGCTAGGTCCGATTCTTCATCGCTGTCCTTCTTCTTCCTCCAGGGGGCGTGATCGACAAGGACCTGTGCCACTACCTCAACCTGCGCTTCCAGAAAGGATCAGTGGACCACGAGTTGCAGCAGATCATTCGGGACAACCTCTACCTCCGCACGGTCCCCTGTGAGTCTTCTCTTTCTTCTCACCTCTGAGTGGTATGCTCCGGATCCCCCCGGATGCCGGTCGACGAGTCGATGACAAGTTGCGTTATTGCCCGTCCGGGTGTGGAGATTGACAGCCAGCTCTGCGGGTTCATACCTCCGCTCTTCAGTGGACTGGAGAGGCTTCTGAGGACGGCGAGTTGGGTTGGTGTCTGGAGTTTCAGCATTGCGGTGCTAAGGCGTCACGTCACGTAGATGCCGAGCATCCAAAGAATCCGTCTCTGGCTTTGTTTGACTTTACTTCAGTGATGTCGATTGCAAAGTTTACGACTTCATTGGAGTCAGAATCCGGAAATGTCCAAAGAAAGCACCTGGAATTTGGTGAAAACCCGAAAGGTGCTGTTTTCTGCCTTTCGCTCTCCAGATACTTCCGTCTGTCGGTTTCTCAGAGGTCGTCTCTGACCGGATCCAGTCCGGGGTCGCCGTGGAGATCATGGTCGGGCCCCTGACATGGGGTGGAGTCGGGGCGGCCGGTCCAGGTTGGTTGGCGTCAGGCCCGTTGACCCTTTGAGCTACACCAACATCCCAGCAACTGAGCGTTTTATCAAATGACACAAGACTCTGGAGGGTCTGGGAGGGTTTCATTTGAGTCATCCAGAAGGCTGCGACGATCAAAGGGGTCCGTCCGTGTGCATCCGAGCGTCCGCGTTAGCGCCGCGTTAGCCTAGCTGCGCCGCAAGATCCCCGCCGCCCCACGGCTAACACTCCCCAGAATCCTTAATGGAGGGGCTGTTCTCGCTTAAAGCCGGGGGAAGACAGATTTTTCACCCCAGCCATTTTTCCCCCCGTTCTCTCCGAGCAGAACACAACAGGAGAAACAATGAAGCCCTCCTCCTCCTCCTCCTACGATGGATTTGCGGGGACGGCGTCAGAGGGAGCTCCGGAGTCGGAAGGCGGGGGCCGGCTCGGAGCGAGAACAAATTGGCGAATGAATAGAGAAGGGAGGGAGACAAAAGGCGACAGGCCTCGGCAGGACGGCCGCAGACATGATAACCTCATAAGTAAATGGAGTGAACCTAAGCTGGTGCAGGGAGAGAGGAAGAAGAGGGAGATGTTAACTGGTGCGTTAATGGGCCTCGATGGTACCGAGAGGAAGACTTGATCTTAGGTAAGGTTCTTGGATGCAAGATATTCCCCGAGTCCCTTCCCCGGAGAGCGCCAACGGCACGGTGTGGTTTCTGATGCTCAGATAGCAGGGCGTCGTCTTAAAGGTCGCGCGGTAAATAACGGCAGTTGCCAGCTGACAGGATGATTGATGGCTGGACGGAGGTGCAGAAAAGGGGTGGGCCGGAACGAACGGCGCCCAAGGTGCCTGCGCCCTCGATCGCGGAGCTCGGTCGGCGGAGCGGAAAGAATCCAAAGGGTGACGGAGTCGCTGTGGGACTGAGCACCTGGTCGCCGGATTCTGATCGAGTTGTAGTCCTGAAACGGAAGAAAGACTACAAAACCCTCGAATGAAGGCTTTGAACCCATCTTCAGGTGGGGGGTATTCGGGCCACGTAGAGGGTCCAGGGAAGGAGACAAGAGACTTAGGAGTGACTGACACCGAGCATTTCATTGCTTGTAAATCAAACTTAACAATTGGGCTGTAAAGAATGGACCCTGTTCCCGGGAAGGGTGGGGGTCGGGTTGGGCGGGTGCATTGACGGACAGGGTTACTGGCACTCCGGGTGAACGGCGGGGGTGAGGGGGTGGGGGCGGTAGGGGGGAAGGGGGAGGGGTGCCGCTGACAGAATTTCCTGGTCGGACTCCAAGGTCAGAGCGCTAATAGCATGAGCTGAAGTGTAATCTGGCCTATCGTCTGCTAATCCACTGAGATTTGGTACAGGGAGATACCAGGGCCTGGAGGGGTATGAGGGAGGTGTGGGGGGGGGGCAATATCTGAACTGTCAAGTCCATGTTCAGCTTGGGAACATGTAGTTTAAAGACTAGATTTTAAGACATGTATGCTCGCACCTCGTTGATGGCAGGTGAGGGGGGGCCTCGGGGATTCTGGGGTTGTAGTTTAAATACTAGACTCCCTACTTGTATGCTCACAGGGGGTTCAGGTTTTTTTGGGGGGGGGGGGGGGGGGGGGGGCGGTCACATTCACGACTCCTGCACCCCTTACTCCAACACTCCGAGTCTTTTTGAAACTACTTTGGCGGAAGAACCCAGTGTACGATGGCTGGAGAAACATGGTTACCTTTAATCAGGAAAGAAGTGACCTCAAGTAGAAGTGAACGGAAAGAATACCATCTAACAAGTCGCAGAAAGTACTCACTTTAGTACCTTGTCCGTATCCTAACGGCATTGAGCGACCGCTTTGGTTCACCAAAGCTGACCCCAACATGGTGTCCGACAGATAACGCAGTAAAATGAGATACCAGATATGAAAATGTGACTTTCTTGGTGAGCTGGGCGGGGCTGGCGGTCTTGCAGAGGCGGAGCGTCCGCCGCCGGAGGGCCGAGGTTTATGGACGGTGTGATTGGATTTCCCCACATTTGTCTCCTGTGTCTCTGTCAACTCGCTTTTACGAGCGACCGCCCGATTTAGCCGCTACGCGACAGCGCAAACAACATATGCCGGCGACGGCGGGGCGGAAGGGGGAGCGGAGTCGCCTCGTTGGTCCAGGCGGCCACCGAGGGTGTTTACTAATGAGAGGGAGAGCCTGCGCGTCCATCTGTCCGTCCGGCGGCGTCGGTTTGATCATCGCGAGATCCCACGGCGTCCCGACGGAAGTGCAGCCCCCCCTCAAGACACCCCCAACTCCGACTCAACTTATCACTTCATCTGTTTTCTTTCCTTTTACCGTTAATTAGTGTCAGCCACGTTCCCGAGTTCCTTCAAGAACCGGCGCCACAGGGTTAAACACACCCGATTGTCTTCACCTCAGATTTGATGGGCTGCAACCCTGGTTTGTCACATGTCTGTATTTCTGTTTGATAGCCAGATGTCTGATGGATGACGGTAATTAGAAGGATAATAAAGAGAGTAACAACTCCCCGGCGCCCCTTCATTTATCATGAAGCAAACCCTTACAAACTCCGGAGCTGCCGGCGCCGCCGAGGTGCCCCGAGAGTTTTTTGGAGGGGGGCGGCGGGCGGCTGCGTCCGAGGCTGGGATAAAGACGAATGGGTAGAAGGTCTGGATTTTGAAGGCGGCGCGTACACAGCAGCTCTTTGTCTTCTATCGACTCCATGCGGAGGTGAGCGAGATCGGAGCGATACCTTTAATCAAAAGCTCCCTTTCTCTCATCCCTCCATTCACTCCTCCCTCCCTCTTTTTTTTTTTTTTTCCTCCCGTCTTACTCGTCGGAGGCAGGGTGGGGTTTCCATGGTAACGGTTTCCACTCCCCGCCTGCGTCAAAGGCTTCCAGTCCTTAAACTCTCAGCCCACTTTCCGCCCCCCCCCCATCGCACCCCCGTTTTCGCCCGGCGGAACGAAATGAGCGGCGAGGGTTTTCGTGAATCCGCGGCGTGGAGCCGGCGAGGTGGGAGGACGCAGATGTGGACCCGTCGGGTGGAAAGCGCGACGTGACGCTCGACGGCCGCGGGCAGATGAGGCGCGCAGACGCGACGACAGCAGAGGTGTGAAACTTGCTCCCTAATTGGCCTTCGTCAGACAGACCACACACACACTTTCCTCCATCGCCGTCCTCTATCAATCAGTGCGGTGACGGCGTCGGGCAGACGGATCCGTCCGGTGGCCCGCCGGCGATCTGGTCACATGACGCCGGCCGAGTCGCTCCCCGTTTGGCGTCACAACCAAGTGACGGAGGGGTCGAACCAAGGTGACCGCAGACAGGAAGGGAAACTAGGGGGGCGGCGTGGCGCAGGAGGTAGACTATGGAAACAAAGGTAGTCGTCTTTGGAACCGAGCATACATGGTTGGATCCGCGGCCCCTCCTAGTGTGTCCATGTGTTGCTGAGCGAGACACTGAACCCCTGACTGCTCCCTCGGCGCTAGTGGACGGTAGCCTACTGTTCATGGTTCATCCATGATGGGTTCATTGCAATTGACTTTCCCCACGAGGGATTAATAAAGGATAAATTATAAACTTATTTTGGTGACCTTCACCAGGGCATGGAGCTCCTGTGGAGGCCCGTCTTGTTACCGCCCGACACCGAGGGCTTCTGTTCTCTCGCCGGATTTGCATCACTGACTCGATGGACAGGTGGCTCAGCCAATCGCAACACAGACCTTCTCCAGACGCTTTCTTTCACGCCGGAATGTGGTGGCACTGTGGACGGACATACCGGAATTGTACTGCCTTCGGTTCCGCTGTGGTTCCTCAGGTTTTGTGAGGTTCTAGTGATTAAGCCAGATGCTTCAGACGGAGGAAGGGGTTGTGGATCCGATGGTCCTTCATCATCTGCGAGGAGCCGCCTGAACGTCTTCTTCACATAACGGCGTCAATGAGCCGGAAGAGGTAAAATTCAAGGCGGTCGATGAGTCGGGGGATGTTAGCGTCTGACATTAGGGGCATACGTTGGTTGCGCGCCCAACATATAGGCGCGGGGCCACGCTTGCCGGCGCCATTCAATGAGTCGCAGAAAAAACAAAAGAAAGAAAACCTCAAAACCATTTGATGCGACTGTTGAAAAGTGGATTCGTGTCCAGAGCACTTGAACCTTCCCTCCTCGACGGCGTGGACGAGTGCAATTAAGCCCCCCTTTAGACGCCTGTCAAGGGGCATCGGACAACCATGGAGAGAAATCGGTTTCGTTAAGAGCTCCGACCACGTTGTGTTTGTCGACCCAACCCACCGCCTCTTTTTCACCCCCACCTCAACGGCCACCTCCTCCCACAACAGCCACATTCGTAACCACCGTCTGAGCGGCCGAATGCACGACTCGCTGACAGTCACTTAGAGGAAACGCAGGTCTTAATGGATTTTAAATGGGGTTCAGCAGACAGCGGGGGTGGGGTGGAGGAGAGCGTGACTAGAAAAAAAAACGATAAAAAAAGGGCGTGAACCATTTGGATCCTGAAGGGCTCAGGAGAAGGGAAACTCATACATTCATGATGCATGAAATGCTCTGCCGAACTGCTGAGTCTATGTTCAATTGTAGAACATGTAGTTTAAATACTAGACTTGTATGCTCGCACCTTGTTAATGGTAGGTGGGGGGGGTTCAGGTTTTTGAGGTGGGGGGGAAGGGGTTGGTCACACTCACAACTCCTTCACCACTCACTCCAACACCCCGAGTCTCTTTGAAACTACTTTTGCAGCAGTACCCTGCAGGGAGTAACCACTGGCTACTTTGGTCATCATGATTAGCTTCAATGAGAAAAGAAGTGACCTCAAGTAGAAGTGAACGCAAAGAATACCATTTAACAAGTCACGGAGTACAAGAAAGCTGTCTCTTTAGTACCTCGTCGATATCTTGACGGCACTGAGCCACTGCTTCGGTTCGCCAAAGCTGAACCCAACGTGGCGTCTGACCTTAACCGAACTGGTAACGCAGTAAAATGAGAAAGCAGGGATGAAATGTTAATGTCCGTGTGAGTTGGGCGGGATGGCAGAGATGCATGAACAGTGTGATTAGATTTCGCCCATCTTATTGATCCTGTACTTAGGGTCGCACGGGGTGACGGGGCCTATCCCCGCTGTGATTGGGCGACAGGCGGAACTCATCCTGGATTGATCACCACATACACGGACATACAACTATTGACCCTCTCTTTCACACCTCGACGTCTTCGAGTTACTGTTCAACCAGACAGGTAGCCCGACCATGACCCTTACGCAAATTGTTGTACTCCTAATTTAATTGATTGACTGATTAACTCACTGTTGGCTGGCGGTTAATGGGACAAATGCAAACGGTTAGCTGGTCCTTCCTTGTAACTACCTCTCTTTCTTGAGAATCAGACGCGCCCCATTGTCTGCAACACAACGTGTCTTTTGTCAAGACGCTGAACCCCCTCCCAGTTGCTCCAGCTTGTCTGGATAGAGCTTTACAACGCAGGTCTGCTACTATCGGTTTATGACGGACTCCTCGCCCTTCAAAAGTGTCCGTCGCCGGTCAGAAACTACACCCGCCGCTTCGGTACCCGTGACCTTCGTCCCGAAGGGGTCTTTTCTTTTCCAACAAGTCGCAGTCCCTCCCTCCTCTGCAGATCTGCCCACATGAGAAGCAAAAACTGCATTACAATTAGTCTACATTCACTCCTGCCCTGTTAATTTGGTCATCATTAGACGCAGGGCGCGCTGTAATTACGCCGCCGCCATGTAAACACCTTAATCATGTCATCGCGCTTGTATCGAAGATGTAATCGGCAGAAGCGTAACGCGATTAATGGACATTCATCAGTCGGCGGGATTGCTTCTGTTGGGTAAACAGCACCGATCTGTGTTCTGAAGGTCACGCCGCCGGAGGGGTTCCTTTCCCAAATTGGACCGATCGCTAAAAGCTCGTCAGGATCCCATGTCTCTTGGCGTGATCTCCAATCAGATCGAGGCTCGCCAGTTTTTTTGTGGTTGTCGGTTTTGTTTGTTTGTTTCCGCCCGAAAAGTTTTCAAAGACAGTGTACGACTGCCCACAGCCGCGGAGCGGCAAAGAAAAATCGATAGATGCTTTTAGGACAAAAACGAACCTTATCCTTTTAGTTGCAGGGGCTTCTCTCCGGGCAACCAAAGCGCAAAGTTTTGGAAAGATTTGAATCTGTTTACCGTGTGGGAAAAAAAAAACCCGAAAACCTAAAGGGTAGTTTGTTGAAAGTGCCTTGAGGCAACATGTTCCCTGTTCCTGTTAGAGCTTGTCTCATATCTGAACACCAAATGAGCCCTGCACATCGCGATCGCTCAATCGCGAGACATCCCCTACCTTCAACCAACAGTTGGCTCGTGGCTGTGGATTTAAATGTGGCGGAGGAAGTAGCACCGCCAGAGAGGTAATGAGTGTTGTGCGGCAACAAGGTTGACTGAGTTTGTTTTGTTCTTTGGGGAACAAAGGTACAAATTCTTTGGACTCACTAGAGTTGGAGTCCGAACAGGTAGTCTTCAGGCTAACGTGTAGATTGCGTACAATGAAAGAAGACCATTAGTTCACCCAAGCAGAGGCTCCAATGAGAGTCCCGGTTTGGGTTGTTGACCTCTCCGGGTGAGTTGCAGGGTGCGGTTGGATTTACAGGTATGTGTGTTGATCTGCCTTGGCACGGATCTCAGCACAGTGTTCCATGTCGGTGAAAGGTCTTGTCAAACACCTCCTCTTCTGTTCAGTGAAAGTCTCCAGTTTGAGAAAGATGTCGTCTTTGACTCCTCTAACAAACCGCCTGTCTTCTTCAGCCAGAAGACTCCTCAAAGGAGTGGCCCTTGTACTTCAGATGGAGGTAGACAGTGGAGTCCTGACCCGTGGAGGCAGCTCTCTTGTGTCGGTCCATCCTTTTGTGCAGTGGCTGTACAGAAGACGGGTTACTGCAGATAACTTGACCTGAATTCAGTCTGTTTGTGCGCGCGGTATTTGGATTGAAGGAACATTTGGCTCTTGTCTTGGCACTGCCCTCCGTCTACCAGCAACCTTCCAGCCCCACCCCACGGGATTCGAAAGACAGTTCTCCTCGGCCGAGGCCTCAGTTGGTTCTGACGTACGTCGATGTTGTCCGACATCGATATCAATCTCAGTGAAAAAAGAAAAATGCTTTTTGCTTTTCTGTCTTCTGCAGAGCTCTGGTTCAATATTTGTCAAGCACAGCGCCAGTTGTTTAAAATAGACAGAAACTCAGGAAGGCGCCTCACGCCGTCCTTTCGTGGGGTTCGCGTCGGCACACAAAGGTTCAAAGATTTCTACTCCGATTGCTACTCAAAGTCAAAGTTGTACCTAACATTTCCTTGTCGCGTTAATCCTGAATCGGTGACTTTGAGTCGGCGGCGGATTCAGGCTGCCGGTTCCTGGAGAGCCGGTTTTGTTACAACCGTCTAAAGCTTTCCCTCGCCGACACCGGCAGCCGCCTACGTCGCCGCCCCCTCCCAGCCCTAATCCACACGGCTTCGCGATGACTCAGTGGGTGATTCCGGCACAGACCCGAGCAGCCCGCGAGGCCGGAGACCAGAGGAAGGGGCATCCCCGGGGTCCTCCTCATCAGAGACGCTCTCACTGTCACATTTCTCTTGTCTTAGCCGCATTAATCTTCAGCCGCTACTCATTTAATTACCGCGGCCGTCGAGTAATCGTCCCCTCCCCGGATGCTAAAGCGAGGAGGAAAAGGAGCAGATTAAGAAGGGAATACCGGGGAGGGGAGTTCGGCCTACGGAGGCTTAAAAGAAAGCCCTATTTTGGTCCTGGGTTCTGCGCTGACGGAGTCCCACCATTTTCAAGATATTTCATAAGAAACCCGATGCTTGTGGTAAAAAAAAAAAACAAAAAACGTAGGATTCATTCGTAAGATGCCGGGTTGTTTTATTCCAAAATAAAAGCATGATGCAATGCAGTGGGTACTTCGGCCGAGCGCCTCTCCCTGAGGGCATACGGAAACCCAAAAGAGATCCCACCCATGTGTAAATATTAAGTTCCTCTTCCCTTTCCTCTTGTGTCTTGCGTTTCATGTCGTCTTTGAAAGGATGTTCAAAGCCCCGATGGCTGGCTTGCAGACCCGAGTACTTCAACATAGGCAACCGCCAAGGCAATGAAGGTACCATATGAGTGGAGTCCATTCACCAATCTGAACCACCACATTGTGCCGTCGCCATCGTTTATTCACCACCAACCGAGTCGTCACCACGACTTCGCGCGGTCTTCCTTTCTTTGCGCGTTGTTGCTGACGAGCGGACACCCCCGAGTGCGAGGCGGTTACTTGTTCATGTTTTTCAAACTAGCCTTGATAGCTTAGTACCCGAATGTACACATGGACTCAATTTACACGCCTTTTTCAATTTGTACATATAAATTTCAAGCAGAGGCTTAAAAATAAAAAAAATCCCCTGAAAGTTCACCGCCTGGGGGGAGGTGATTTTTCCTTTATAAGAAAAGAGATGATGTACTGACAGGGACGTGTAAACCCTTTGCTATAAAGGTCACCTGTGTGATTTAACTCGAGTTCCAGCCCTGGGATGAAACAGGGAGGAGGTTTCATTGTGAGCCAAAGATGAGGAGGAGGAAGAGTTGTCTGCGGAGGTTCTCAGTCATCAAGGTCATGGTTAATTCTTTTTCGACTCTTCTTCTCTTCGCAAATGGACTTGATTCTCTTCTCTTGAAGATGTGTCACCTCTCATATGAGAAGCTTCTTCGGTTCGAATGGACCGCGGGGAGTTTGTGAATATAATCGCCAGAGTCGGGGGTCTTAAGTTGCGATGGCTTGGTCTGGAAATGGGAGAGTTGTTTTGTAGAAACCAGATCGAAGGGGGTCGTGTGAATGGGGAGGGCGACTTGGTGGAAGCAAAGGTACAACTTGAGGGGACTTGTTAGGAGCTGAAATTCTCCAAATTTGAAACAAACCCGTTGGATCACAAGTGTTAGTTACCGGGGTCTGGTACCGGTGGCGGATCTTTCCGGGTGTTTTGGAGGGTGGAGACGGGCCTGCTCTGTGCAAGCTATTCTGTCTTATGGTGCAAGATTCGGGCGAAAGGTTGTGCCCAAAAAGATTTGACAAGAAGTCGCTCGAAGTTCGAAGTAGGATTACCGAAATACAGCCACGGGCTTTGAAAGTGAAAGATCTGGACCGATGTGTGACGACTTCTTCCGAAAACCGTCGGGTTAGCGGGGCGGAGTCGACCTGCCGCGACCCAACGCGGTCAGGCAACGAGGACAAACGGACACGTTGTTGTCAAGTCCTATTTCAGGTTTAATGAGCAACTCCACCCGTCTAGGTTTGCTGTGAGATAATTAATTCATGACAAATCTATTAATAATTATTGCTTTGTCTGGAGGAATTCGATTGGGTCGCAGATCTTTATCATTGGGGTTCCACTGAGAGTTTTTCCACCGGTGTTCTTTCTAGACTTTATAGGCTTGAACACTATCGACTTGTTTACTTTTACACAATTAATTTGCTCTTAGATGTGAACTCCGGTCGGGCGCATCTACAGCTCCCTTTCTCCACGTCTTGTGGATCTTTCCAGGTGGACTACCTGTGTTCACTTCAAGCCAGTGGCCAGTGAATTCTGGCCACCGCTGTGTTTCGTGCCGCGATTGGCTGCCGCTTTGCCTTCAGCGGCCTTCGCGTTCTTTGTAAAAGGCTAATTTTCTGGGACAGAAAGCACCGCTCAGACAGGCTGCAGACCAACGGTATGCTTGCAAGAAGTTTCAAGCACCCTTACCCTAGCCCTAACTCTAACCTCTCAGACAGGCTGCAGACCAACGGTATGCTCGCAAGAAGTTTCAAGCACCCTAACCTTAACCCTAACCTCTCAGACAGGCTGCAGACTAACGGTATGCTCGTAAGAAGTTTCAAGTTTCAGAAGATGAACGGCTCAGGCGTGGTACCACCACGCTAGTCATGACTTTCTGTTTCGGGGATTTTGATTAGCTTAGCTTGAGTTTCTGCTGCGGCTACAAGGGCACGTCGCATCTCCGCCGATTCAGTTTGTTTATTTTCGGGGTATTTTCCGATGTTAGAATCGTCTGTAAGGAAGGGAAGAACCAGAAACAGTCCTAAAGAAAGCAGATCTTTTACAGATTGTGATAATTGCGTCGCTCTCAACGTTCACGCTAACGTTCACGTATGGTTTCCGGGCCTCGGCTTGGAGATCCGTCCTTAAGTGGTCAAATTGCAGAAGAGGCCTTGTACTCTCTTTGAGTATTGAGGGAAGTTTTTCAAGTATATGATGAAGGGGCGAAGAGTCCGGCAAGTAGTCCGAGTACTTCCTGTACACCCGAGTTTGTCGCATGACGGCATGGAGTCACAGCCATCGCCATGGAAGACGATGGGGCAATTAACCAACCTCTTCCAGTAAACCCCTCCAGTGCAGCAAGGCTTCGCCTTCACCAGCACACACACTCACCCCCCGGCAGGTGTGTGTGTGTGTGTGTGTGTGAGCTGTCAGGACGAGTCACTGGTTGCTGGGAAATACTGTAACAAGCACTCAGATAGAATTGTTTTCATTTCTTTTTGTTGTTTTGACAGTCTGATTTTCACCCCCGGATCGCGGGAACGCAATCCGCTCGTCCTGCCGCCGCGTTCTGAACGAAGAGACAACAAGGGATTTATTTCACGCTTGATGTCATGCTGTGCTTTTTTTTTTTCTTTCCTTTTTTTTTTCTCCTCAAGGTGTCAATTTGAGGATGTAAAACTACATTCAGCGTTGAGATAAAGATTTGTACGTTTAGAAAATCGGGAGAAAGAGCAGCCAAAAACACGCCGGATCCCGTCGTCATCTGAAAATAAGATGCCAAACTGGGAGTCGGACAGCCGTGACATTCAAGATGATTAGCATTCACGGCTAATGTTGAAATTAAACAGCTGGATTACGAATCCCTGGCTTGAGCGTCCCCGGCCGCCACGTCCTGCGAGCGCCAAGAATCGGAGTACCGGTTCCCCTCGGGGGAGCAGACGCCGGCCGCCGGAGCGAGGCGAGCACGTCCGCCCCCCTCGCAGCCCTCCGTCGCACACACTTTCCCGCCGCTACACACTCGGATACACACTCCCGCGTTTGCCAGGTGATTGAATTCGGTCTCCGACCCGCCGCCAGCGTTCGTCTGAGCAGGTTTTCCTGGCGGCCCAGAACGCCCTGTCTTTCAGGCGCGCCGTAATCTGCCGCAGTGCACGCCCCGCCACCCGCTAGCCGCTAGCCGCTAGCCGCTACCCGCTACCCGCTACCTGCTCGGAATCGGTTTTACTTTGCATTACCTCCCCGTTTCCTCGCCGCGCGTTTCATCAGCTTCAGAGGCGACCCTTTCCACGTTCCCTGGTCGTCACGACGACATCGATCGTCTCGTCAAATGTTCTTCTTGTTTGACCGTTAGCTAGCTGCAGCTGAATGTAGCTTATATTTCGGTTGGGTGGGCGGAGCTTAAGAACAAGGCGACGGTTTTAGATCCAACGGGATGGACAGATCGTACCGCGGCGGCGCCCGAACCCCCTCCTCGCCGGCCAAGCTTGTTCCTTCGCCGGAAAAGCCGAAAAACCCTCGACAAAGATTCCAGATATATCGTTGACTGACGGCGCGGGGACTCGATGAGAGCCAATTACGAGCTAATTACGCTGATTAATGGGATTATAGCTAGTGTCTCTCCTGGTACGCGTCGGGTATTGTCAATAAATACCCCTCTCCCTCAAACCCGCTGCACGCGCCGCTAATTGAAAATATAGACGCCGCGCCAAAAGTAAAGAGGACGGGGGAAAGCTCGGCTTTGAACGGGATCCGCCGATCAATAAGCGCCTCCTGGCCGCTCTCCGCCGAGCCGTTTGACTCCGCCAGACCTCGCCGCATCTCACCAACCTCACAAGTCGTCTCGCCGTCGTTAAAGGTTTATTTTATTTCCGGGAAGTTTTTTTTTTTTTTTTTTTTTTGTCTGACCGGAGGAGTCGCACCAGTTTAGCTTCTCCTTCTTCCGCAGACGTGGGCATTTCACGGCCCGCGGGAGGTCAATCAGAGCGTGAACGAAATAAAAAACATTTATTCTGTTAATTTTATGCAAGTGTGTTGCTTTCATTTAGAAAGCGTAGCCGTTTTGTTTTTACATTTAGACATCTATGAAGATTGATGCTAGCCAGTTGTCAGCTCGCGGCAAATACTGCCGAACGCCAACAAGCCACGGACCGCTAAATATTTTTGCACAGAAGCCAAAGGTGAAGGATTACGATTTGAATCGTCACTACATGGCCAAACATGGAATAATAATAATAATAATAATAATAGGATACAAAGACTTTTCTGATGAAGGTCGTCAGATATTTTGCTAGCAAAACCGCAAAACCAACAGGGTTTTTTTTTTCTAAAGCTTTGCACACCAACAAATGCTGCTTTCAAATCTTTATTCGGACAGACGGTTTACTAAGGAGTATTTGTTGAACTCCGCAGCAGTTAAAATGCTAATAAAAAGGCCCATTTTGTTTTTGCCTAAAGTTGATCAATGTCATAGCTTTAGCATGCAGCTAAACACCTTTTTCATGTTTGTGAAGGTTCAGAGAACGACGATTTTGTTTGCGTTGTTTATTATTCTGCTAACCAGCAGCAGCTCATCGGGAAATGTCATTTACTGCCTTTTATAACGGACTGTAATTTCAAGTTATCGTCACCATTCAGGTCACTCGTAAGGCCTCTTGTAAAAAAATCATTTTCACAGCGACCTTTAGCATCACGTCACTGACGGCGCAGAAGAAGAGTAGTTCACCATGTTGTTTTTTCCAGAGTTTTTTCCTCAGTTAGAAGTCGGAAGTTGATCCAAAATGAGATTTCTTCAACTGAGGTAAAGTGGTGCAAACTAGCTTAATGTAGCTAAACATTGTAGCTAAATGTAAGCTAATGTCTGGACTGAACTGCCACCACTTCTCTGTTTCCTCTTGGAATTCGGGCGGCTTCTTCTTTGTCTTCTTAAGAGCCGCCGCTGTATCGCGACATCTTAATGAAGACCCCCGAGGGCTCGCCGCCGCCGACAGAAATGCGAAAACAAACGATAGCGTCCGGATGTCAGCCGCCGTGATTCGCCGTGACAGGAAGACGACAACCATAAAGGGCTGACGGACGCGGTGAAATTAAAGATGGCGGACGGGATTTTCCTCCCCTTCGACGGGAGCGGGTTCGTCCGAAAACACGCGGTTTGGTGGATTTTTGATGACGGTGTGGTTGAGATGTTATATTTTACGGCTAAAGCTGGAAAATTTAAAGCAAAACTCCCGGGAGAAGAGGAGGGCGAAGACGGGGGAAAAAGCAAAGAAGCGAAGATTGACACAAAGTGCCGCTGAACTGCAGCGTGAGGTGTTAATTTGTGAACGTGTCGCGGCGAAGAAATCAAAACAAATGGAAACAGATTTAATTGGCAGCGTGCGGGGGAGGGGGCGGAGGACGCCGTGGCGTTTCGTGATTTTATTTTATTATTTTTTATTTTTTGGTGGGTTGTGAGCTCGATGCAGTCGAGCGGCGCCGCGAAGAGGAAAAGCGATATTGAAGTTTGGCGGCGGCGGCTGGAAGAATGTGAAGCTTCTTTCTTCCTGCTCCTTCAGACAGAAAGGACTCGTTAGGCATTCTGAGGAGAGCCAATCCCGTGTCTGCTTTTCCCGGCTCGCTATAACTTCGTATTTACTTCCAGCGTGTCTGTGGATGAATAGAAGAACGGCTAACGCCGCTGTCCAACTCTGTGAATCCATTCTGTTTTCTCTTAAATCCGAGGTTAATCAAACCTCGACTGAAGGTTGGCTCGGCGCCGTCCGGATGTCTGTCAAATCCAAATGAGCGAGGAGGATTGTTAGCGGGTTGTTAGCAACACGGAATGCTATTTGCAGTCGTTCGCGCTCGCCACCGCTGAGGACGGGCGCTCTAAACCAGATACCGCGCGGCGTCCGAAGCTAGCATTAGCACGGAGGTTTATCTGATCGCGGATCTGATGGCTTTTGTTTCCACAAGGCGATGAGCGTTGCCGCGGTGAAGTGACCGGCTAAGGATGTGGGAAAGTTGAACTCGGAAAAGGACTATTTGAAATTTAACCCTGAAAGGGATCTGATTAGCTTCTCGTGAGCTAGCAGCGCCGCAGGACGGCGGCCGCCGCGCCTCCGGTCCCTTGTACGGCTGAAAAGGCGCGTTTAACTCCAGGGCGCATCCATTATTGATGCCTACATGAGGGGCAGCGTCGGGCAGGTGCGCTTCGTGTTAGCGGGCGAATCCCCGGCCTCAGACGGCGGTCGAGGGCGGCGATTTCACGGTATGACACCAGACGCCGCTGATGGGGGTTGAGTCCCGGCGCCGCAGAGCGCACTTCTCGTCAGATTGTGTGTGGGCTTTGCGTAGTATCCCCGGCTTTGCTCCTGGATCCAGCCCTCTGAGAGACGTTGTACTCGCAACGTGACTCATTCAAGTCCTGGGAAGTTCAGGACACACACACACACACACACACACACACACACCGAAATCTCCACTCCCTGGAGCTGAGTAAATGGCTACGTTTGAAAAATCAGGTGCGGCGCGTTGAAGAACCTGCGCTGTGTTTATTTGGAGTCGTTCAGGTGCCGCGGTGCACGCAACGCTTTCCTGTTGCCCAAATAAGGTCGTAGACGGAGCAATAATTGAATTCGGGTGCCTGATGACTTTGGAGGTTTGCCATCTGTTGCATCCCGACGGTCGGCGCCATCATTACCGCCTTAAAGTACAGTGATCCCTCGCTATAACGCGGTTTACTTTTCACGGTTTCGCTACTTCGCGGATTTGCATGGTGCTTTGTGTTCTGCATTCTGATTGGCTGAAAAAGTCACTCCGCTTCTTCTCTACCCGTGCGTCAATAACGTCGCAGTTTAATATGTACACGTACGTAAAACAGCTTGCCAGATTTACATGACGTACGTGGAAATTCTCTTGCAATGTCGAGTTTCTCTAAAACCCAAAATGTTGACAAAACGCTGCAGAGCGACAAAAACACCTGCGGCAGGAAGATGCTATCTATCGCAGATAAAGCTAAACTTCTGGACATGCTAAGGGAAGCTAAAAGCTACGCGGCTGTAGGTCGGCGTCACGGAATTAATGAATCTTCCGTTCGTTCCATAAAGAAGTAAGAAAAAAAACATAAGGACGACAGCAGCGATGTATAATAGAATTGTATAATAACTGTAAAAAAAAATGCAAGTTTCTACTTCACGGATTTTGCCTATCGCGGGTTCTTTTCGGAACGTAACCCCCGCGAAAAACAAGGGCCTCCTCCGAGTTGGGAAAGCCTTCGGTGGACTCGTTAGGGTACCCGAGAGCGGCGTCCTGGTGCCAAACCTTCGCATTCATTGTGTTGCGCGCTGACGGGTCGTCACTCAACTGAAGGAACAAGACAGGAAATTGCTTTTGGCGAGGCAGTAATGGACGTATTGTCTCGTTCTCACAGTAAAGCTTGTAACACAGTGCAGATGTAAGACGCGTAGCGGTACTGCAGCTGAGCCGTATGTACACGCCTACGTGGTGGAAGGTACGTTCGCCCACCGTATGTAGACGCCGCGGCACAGAAAAGGATGCGGTCGGCACAAAGAGGGCTAACAAAGCGGCGCGATCAATACCTCCACGTTTCTGGGAGTGGGGAAGTGGAGGGAGGCGGCCTGCGGAGGGACACTTTTGAAAACACAGCGTTTTGTGCCGCATTAGAAGAACAACTCATCCGTCTGCCGAGCTGAACGCTCCTCCCAAGAAACAGAAACGCGAGAAGCGAAACAGAGGGTGCCAGGAAAAGGAACGAGAAAACAAAAGAGGCCGAGCATTCGGTAACAGATGTTATTCTCTCTTGCGTCTTTTGGATCAAGGCTGTTTTGATTCCTCCTCCTGACTTGCCCACCGCCTATATTTAGACGGGCGACTTTACCCGGCAAATGGGTCAACGCCTTTCACGACCACGCTTACGAGGAGGAGGGGGGTCGACTCCGAAGCCCGGACGGACGGATGGCGTCTCGGTTCGGAGGCCGCGGCTGAAAAATCTTCTAAATGCCCGTGCCGGATGGGAGCGCTGTCCTGAAACGGCCCCTTCAGCTCGCCGGTGAAAAACAAGGAACGCTCCTGCGAGTCCCTTCCGTAACTCCGAGAACAATCCATCCCCTTTCCTTTGTGCGCCGCCGTGGTCGCCAGGGGAGGAGGCGGCCGTCTGAAGCTCCCGCCGTCCTCAACCACCCACTTTGATTAGCAAGAATACAAGCTTTGCTATATCGGGGGTAGAGTTGGTACCTTTGTTTTTTTTTATTTATTATCTCCCCGCTCCTCAGACAAAGCAAACATGCCAGCAGGAGGGAAAGTAACTTCTGAAAGCTGAAAGGGGATTTCATATGTAGATGCAGCCTGCAGGGTGGGAGCTGCTCTTCAAACATGCACAGGAAGATTTCGATTTCTTGTCTTTTATACAGAAGTTGAGGCGGTGGTCAGGGGGACTCTTAGCAGCGCCAGCGAGGAGACCAAACAAAAGCGTTTCGCTCAGCGACGGCGTTCAAGGTCGACATCTGACGAGTGTGAAGGTCCGATACCGTCTCGGCTAAACATGAGCATCCGCAAACCTATAAAGCACCGCCTCGTCGCATCAAAAGTTGCGCGTTTTCGTAATTTCCGGTCACCGCCCAATGGTTGGTCAAGTGTTCACCCTTCACGCTCTTCCCGTTGTTCTATAAGGTACCCTGTCAGGCATCCTGCTCTTCGTCCTCTGCAGACGACTGCAGATCCACCCGATAGGACCTTGTGACGTTTGCCGAGGCCACTGTCCTCCTGTCCCTATTGTCCGGTCCCTCACTCCGCCACGGTTCGGCCCTCCAGGACTTTGCGCTCTGGTGCGAAGCCTCCTTCCTGAAGCTGAATGTGAGCAAGACTAAGGACATGGTCATCACGTTCTCCCAATAGGCAACTGGGGAAGGCAATCACCACCGCCGTACGGGGGGAGCCGGTAGAACATGGAAGGAGTACAAACACCTGGGCACTGTCCCTGACAACCTCCTAAGGTAGTCCTCTAACACTGAGTAGATCATCAGGAAATGTCAACAGCGGAAGTACCTGCTCAGGAAGTTGAGGTCAGTCGAGGCTACCGGCACAATCCGAACTCACCGAGAACGTAATGACCTTCACCCGCTGGTTCCGTTCCATCACCCAACACCACAGGAAACGCCTGGCGGGCACCATCTTGGTCTGCTCTAAATCAACCGGCCGACCCCTCGGACCTCTCTAGCCACATTCTTAAAATCAGCCAAAAAGATCCTCACAGATCAGTCAGAAACATCTAGCATCTTCCGGTGGCTCCCCTCTGGTCAGACTCCGCTGCCCTGCTTGCAAAACCTTTAGGCTACCTTTGCCCCAGAGCCGTCCAACTCCTCCAATCTCTTACCACATTTTGTACAATTCTGTACAGTAATTTATTAAAAAATGTGCTTCTGCTACCCCATGTGCCCCTGCATTGCCTTGGGGATAAATAAAGTTTATTTCGATTCTGATTCAGTAGCGTCTGTCCGGGTGAAATGTGGTGCGGCTGCGGAAATCTGGCAACCGGTGAAAGATGGATGAAGACGGACGGAGACGGCGTTTATTTGAACTTCGTTCCTGCGAACGATGACATTTGCAGGCTGTATAAAATACCGCCGCGCGTTCACGACACCCCTGTGCGTTTACAGCAACGCCATATCGGAAGGGGATAATACAAATACGTCATTTTATCCTGGGCCTGAAAAATATCATCCGTTTCCCGCCAAACAAATGTAAAGGGGATGAATTTATACGGAGCTTTTATTCAGGCGGAGGCGATCGGGTGATTTAAAGTAGCGTTCCATTTTCAACATCGCATAAACAAAATGTGTTTCTCCTCCATGACCGGTTGCCTAAACCACCGAGTAGCAGCGTCGCACGAAGCTAAGCAGGAGAATGAAGGATCTAAATCAAAGCTAAAGCTAAATCAAAGCTAAAGCTAAATCAAAGCGTTGCCGATTACCGTCATTTTTGGACTATTGAGCGCGCCTGAATATAAGCCGCGCCGGCTAAAAATCACTAAATAAATACATGTGCATATTTAGTCCGCATTGGTTTATAAGCCGCAGGTGTCCACGTTAGAAACACCCAAACATATAACTTTTTTTTTTTACTTTCAATTGAATCCATACCTGTAACAGTGCCTGTAACACGGCTGATGAAAAAGATTAATTATGTAGACAAGGAAACGTCCATCAATTTTCTATCCCCGCTTTGTCCTCCAGCTGATCGCTATCTTGGTCTTTCTCCTGCGCACTAAAACCGTTTTCTCTGGTGTCGGATTTCTACGGCCTCACAATTTCACGGTCATTTCGTCGGACCGATGTGACGAGGCTAAACGTTTTGACGGCGTGAAGCTCATTAGCCCAAAAAAAATCAGTAAATTATCCGCATGGTTGTTTAAGCCGCAGTGTTCAAAGCGTGTGAAGAAACTAGCGGCCGAGAGTCTGGAAATTCCGGTACTATAACAGTAATTGTACCTTGTTAATGGCAGCATTAAGGTACCACAACAAGACGCAAACAGTTTGCAGTGCTCCAGGGTCCGGCGCCCCTAGTGGTCAAACTGTGAATTGCAAGCAATATTATTTTAGTGGATGAAATAAGATTTTTTTTTTTTTCGTGTGAGCTGATTGGTCGCTGATGTTTCACGTGCGCCCCAAAAAAATCCATAAATTAGCCAAAATGTCGTTTAAGCAGCAGTGTTCAAAGAGTGTGAAGAAGGTAGCGGTGTATAGTCCAGAAATTACAGTATGTTTTGATGGAGAGGCTCTGCTTGGCGCGCCATCAACCTTTAGCTGGTTTTTACGTCGCTGTTCGCTTTTGTAACATCGGCGCTCAGAGGCCCCCCTTCTCGGAATGGAGGGCCGATGGTTGGCGAGATGGCAGAAACATGTAGACGGCGTTCCTGCGTGATGCCGGCTTCCCCTCTCCATCCACGGCCGGCGGTATTATTATTCAGGTCCCTTCCTGACTCTGTTGCTTCACGCGTTTCCTAAAGGATTTCCAACACTTTCGCTCTCTTTTCGCGTCCGTCTCTCTTCCCCGCCTCGCACGGCCTCCCTCCAGACATCAGCAGCCTGCGTTGCTTTCATATCGCCATGGAGACAGACGTGATGTCAGCGCCGGGTCCGCCAGGGCTTCTGCAGACCACCAACTCCTTCTTCTGTCCATCGTGGCGGTCGCCTGGAGACAATTAGCGTGCGCGTCACCTGTTCGGACCACCTGCCGCCGAAACAGGCAAAGAAGGAGATATAACACCTCCTCGGCTCCCAGATTGAGAAAAGCTTTTTGTATGGGGCCTTCGTATCTGACGCTCATTATTCTGAGGAGCAGAAGGAAAAATTGTTAGTGCAGACGGGCGAGTGCAGGTAAGCATAATGCAAGTAGGCGCAAAATAGTCGGCCGAGTCTAGGTGAGCACAACGGAGATGGCATAAGGTAGGTGGCGCGAGTACAGATGAGCACAATGTAGGTGTGTACAAGGTAGATGGCGCAAGTGCAGGTGGGCGCAAGGTAGGTGGTGCAAGTGCAGGAGGCATGAATGCAGGTGAGCACAATGGAGGTGGGTGCAAGATAGGCTGCGGAAGGTAGTTGGCATAAGGTCTGCGGCGCAAGTGCAGGTGGGCGCAAGGTAGGTGGTGCAAGTGCAGGCAGCGCGAGTGCAGGTGAGCACAATGGAAGTGGGTACAAGGTGGGCTGCAGAACGTAGTTGGCGTAAGGTAGGCAGTGCGAGTGCAGATGAGCACAATGGGGGTGCACGCAAGGTAGGCTGCAGAAGGTAGGTGGCGTAAGGTAGGCAGCATGTGTGCAGGTGGGCGCAAGGACAGTGGTGCAAGTGCAGGCGGTGTGAGTGCAGGTGAGCACAATGGAGGTGGGCGCAAGATAGGCTGCAGAAGGTAGGTGGCGTAAGGTAGGCAGCACGTGTGCAGGTGGGTGCAAGGTCAGTGGTGCAAGTGCAGTAGGCATGAATGCAGGTGAGCACAATGGAGGTGGGCGCAAGATAGGCTGCAGAAGGTAGTTGGCATAAGGTAGACAGCACGTGTGCAGGTGGGCGCAAGGTCAGTGGTGCAAGTGCAGGCGGTGTGAGTGCAGGTGAGCACAATGGAGATGGGCGCAAGGTAGGTGACATAAGGTAGGCGGCACGAGTGCAGGTGGGCGCAAGGTAGATGGTGCAAGTGCAGGTGGGCGCAAGGTAGCTGGTGCAAGTGCTGGTGGGTTGAGTGTGGGTGAGCACCATGGAGGCGGGTGCAAGGTAGGTGGTTCGAGTGCAGAAGGCACCGTGTGCAGGTGGTGCAGTTATCGTCAGACTGCCACCTGATAGGAAAATGTACTTCTTTGCCGTAGTGCTCCATTGAAGGCAAGCCTGATTCAGGTGCATTGTCAAAAATAAGGGGCGGTGGGCTACTACCATCTGGCACTCCCAAACCCACATTTTAAAGGTCCCATGGCGTGTGTTGTCCGGCGCCGCCTTCATTTTCTCAACGTTTTTATGCCACAGTGCAAGCTGTTGACCCCTCATACAGGCACGCAAACACACTCTAGTGGTCATCATGGTTTAATAGTGGATATAATCAGATTAAATGTTGTGTGCTGGAGGATAATCCCAGTCGGAGGGCTCATTCATTCATTCATTCATTCATTTAATCACCCTCTGCACCGCTTATTCTGATGGACATTTACTATCTTATCAATTATTAACTGGCTTCTTTTTTTTTTTTGCTGATGTTTTTGGGCGTTTGTTTGTTCATTTAATGATGTTTAAATGTAGCTCTCGTCCTTATCAGTTCCCTTCAAGTTTGATCTTGATCATTTTCAAGGTAATTGCAGCCCCTCGTGACTCTGGAGCTCACATGTGTCAAACTCGAGGCCGGCGGGCCGAACGTGACCCGCCACCTCATTTTCTGTGGCCCGTGAGAACGTCTTAAAGGTCTCATGGTCTTCAAATAAATAAGTCAAATGCATGCATTGACATTAAAACTTCATTGACAATGAGTCATGTAGATCCCGCGAAGTGACGGGAAGAGAAAGCGGTATGTCTTTTGCGTTAAGAGGCAGGGTCGGTTGTCAAAGAGTAAAATCTACGTCGGCGTTTTGACACCAAACACGGAGATAAGAATGACAAAAATAGCCTTCCGGAAAAACAACAAATTGTCCAAGAATTAAAAGCCGAAATTACAATGGCAGCGCAATGTGTTCACAAAAGCTAGCTTTGTGACAGACAGAGCAACTAGTAAAAATATTTTTTTTACATCAGTGCAAATGAGTTATTTAACATGGAGTAGTTACATTTATTTTACATTACATTTGGTTATATTTATACTGCTACCGTTCCGTGTGGCCCTTCGAGGGCAGGCATTATGCTGATGTGGCCCTCGCTGAAAATGAGTTTGACATCCCTGATGTAGCTCATTGATTGTTAAATGATTTTCATTACCAATTCATCCACAGCATCAGCTGATGATGATTAATAATAAGATAACTCATTTATCATCCTTACCAATGACATTCGGTGAGGTTCATGGCCAGTGAGGCGCTGCAATCTGCAGCCGAGGAGTCGCAAGAAGAATCCCTGGAATCACTAGCGCCCCCTATGGTGAGGCAGGAGAACTGCGTGCCTCACTTAGTGGCTCTCGACAGCCATTTTATGTTCGCTCAAAACTAGTATCACACACACAGTTGTTGACAAAATACAGTGTACATTGGAAATGTAGTTTCAGCATTTTAATAGCGGCATATAGACAGCGATGCGGTGGTAGTGCAGAGCGTGACAGCAGTCAGCCGTTATTGCGCAATCTTCGTTGAGGCTCAACAGTCGGCGGCCTCACCGCACGTCTCTACTCAGTATTTGAACAGTAAATGTGAAAATCCAGCCATCTAAAACTGGTGAAGTTAAATGAAAATGACCTTTTATACTGTAAATCACTGATAAATTAAAACCATTTTTTTTTTTTTTTTCCTTTTACATTATTTTTCTTTCCAACATTAGCAAGTGAGGCACGGCCTCTCCTGCCTCCAATGATCCTTACCATGATCTAGGGGGTCGGGAGCGAATCACAGCTTTCGTTGGGACGAGAGGCGGGGTTTAACTGGACGGTTCACCTGTCAATCACAAGGTCACATATGGAGACACTCGACCTTTCACATCTAAAGACAATGTAGTCTTCATTTCACCTGCTGACTGTTTTGGGGTGGAAGATGGGGAACCCGCATGGAACCCAGGCAGGAACAGGAAAATCATGGTTATGGTGGCTTGTTATGTAAATGGAGAGTTGATCAGCAGAAACTAGATCTAAGCCGGTTGTTGCAAACCGGTTTTGGGATTATCTAATCCAGGTAATCCCCAAAAGTTGAAGATTTCCCCGTGACTTGTATGACTGAGAACCTCCACAGACAACGACAAAACATGTATTCCGTGCACGTTACACAAATATGTTGCTTTTCCGTTGTCGTCGGTCGGGACCTCCAACGGCGTTCAGGTTTCTCACATTGCAAATATTCATCGGCCGCCCCGCTTAACCGTGTAGCAAGTACTAGTTAGTTGAAGAACTACTTCAACCCTGGTACTTCAGCCCGAGCCGTATACATCCGTGCAAAAGGTAGAATTTAGGCCATCATCATAGCGATGGTGGCTGCTGGCTGTCTGAAGACGACTCTGCAGGCCTCTTGGGGATTCCAGCTCAGAGCAGCACACACACACACACACACACACACACACACACACACACACACACAGCCACGGAACAAGTCTTCAGGAACATCTCTTTGTTCACCGGAGAAGATGATGGCGGATAGACGCACCCTCGGTGGCTCGGCCCAGTCAATTTACCTCTGTGGTGCTCTTTGATGAGCCCACACACCGGCAGTGTGTGTGTGTGTGTGTGTGTGTGTGTGTTCAAACGCTGTGGCGGTTTGAAGTTGAAGGAAATCAGACAGGTTGGAAATGTGTTTGTGTGTTTGAACCGTGGGGTCGGGCGGCGGGTAACCTGCGAAAACATGACCGCCGTTTTCCAGGAAATTCGCCATTAAACGGTGACGTCAGGGTTACCTATTGATTTTTAAATTAATCTTTTTTTTGTTGTTGTTGTTTGTGAAAAGTAAGAATATATATTTGCTCTGAAAGTGATTCCAGAATAGCTACTGAAATGATTGCAGATCATTGTATGCTCGGTAAACTGAAAACCATGATTTCTGGACTATTGAGCGCACCTGAATATAAGCCGCACCGGCTAAAAATAGCAAAATAAATATAAGTGTGCATGGCGCCATGACAACTCCGCGCTCGGGAAAGATTGATGTTATTTCCGATGGACGGCGAGGCTCTGTCTCCACGTTTATCTCATTTTATTTCTTTTTTAATGATATCAACAGTGATATTTTAATATTACTTTTTAAATACCGTAATTTCCGGACTATTGAGCGCACCTGGATAGAAGTTGCACCGGCTAAAAATACATTAAATACATTAAATCTACGTGTACATATATAGGCCGCACCCACGTGTGTCCATGTTTTAACATGCGATATTTACATTTTCTTATTTTAATTATATACATAGCAGTAACATGCACAAATACATGCTGCTTAAAGTTTAATAATAATGAATAATGAATAACTCACTCTAATCAGTTCCTGTGCTACTCCACATTTACCACTTTGCTCATTATTTATTCCTGTATATTGTCAATATAAAAAACTTTTTTTAGATTATACTTTTGCACTTCAGAGTTTATATATCTTGTTTATTTTTTTACGTTTTTTTAATTTTTTTTTTTTTTTTTTTTTTTTTTTTTTTAGCTCGTCTTGCCCTTGTATTTCCCCAAGCACGGGCTCATTAAAGGACATCTCATCATCTCACAGGGAAAAGACCATCCATCCATTTTCTCTCCCCGCTTTGACGTCCTCCAGCGGATCGCTATCTCCGTCTTCCTCCTGCGAGCTAAAACCGTTAAATCCGTCTCCGTCGGTGTCGGAATTGAACGGTCTCAGAATTTCACGCTCATTTCATCGGTCCGATGTGACGAGGCTAAACGTTTTGATGGCGTGAAGCACGTTAGCCCTCCCCCCAAAAAAAAAAAAATATAAATTAGCCGGATGGTTGTTTAAGCCGTTGTTTTCAAAGCGTGTGGAAAAAATAGCGGCTTATAGTGCGGAAATGATGGTACTCGAATGAACAAATTACTTCGTTGCTTTGTTCGTCATGCTGTTGTTGTAGCTTACAAATTCCATTCTATAGTTTCCAAAGGTGCTCTGCTCACTTTTGGATAGCAAAGTATCAAAAGATTTTCCTGATCTTTTTTTTTTTCCATTTCCGACATTCTGCGAACCGTCGCCCGGCTCCGCGGGGCCGAGCGGCGATGCCAGACGGCGCTCTGCTTTCGTGATTTTGAAGCCTCAAGGTTGGAGAAGAATTGGAAATAGGGAGTTTTGTGGCCGTTTAGCCCGACCCGTCACGTAAGCGCTGACTAACAAAGGAGGCGCCCCCGCAGCCTCCAGACCCGGCAAACACGTCCATCTAATGACCGCTGTTGACGGAGACTCGGATGGTGACTCATCGACGAGGAGGTCCAAACTAAAAGACGAAGGCTACGGTTGCAGACCGGCACCGAGTCGCCCTCGGATCATGTCAAGGAGCCGCTGATGGAGGTTCACCTGCCCGAGGGAGTCCAATCGAGGTCGGTTTGTTTTGTTTTTTCTTGGGACGGGATGGTCCGTCACCCCAAACTCCCGTCAATTTTGGGTTCTGCCTTTGCTAGCTCTCTCTTAAGTAACCAAGAAGGTCGCCGACCGTCTCCTTCGGCACCCTTGATGGACACTGCTGTTGAGAGGTACCGTTGTCCATATTTAGACACACACAAGTGTGTGTTTGTGCGCTTGCATCAAACGCTGGAGTAGAAGCTGAGAGTGATGGAGGGGGAGCAGAGCTGGAAGAGCAACAAAGGAAGGGTAGAATTCACTGCTTACGAAAAGGAGCGAAGGGAAACTTGTTGGCAGTGAAGAGTCCATTGAAGAGAGGGATGAAGAGAAGGAGGAAGCACAGCTAGCAGCTCCTCCTCGGGGGGTTCGACTTTACTTACTGATTTTTGTGCATCGATTTGCAATCGAGGAGCCGACTTTAACTCGGTCCGCTCCCCCTCCCTCTCGCTCAACCGCGGATATAATCGTGTTTTCCACAGCTGACCGAGGGAGTAGCGAGGACAAAGGCGGACAAGGTGACGAGGAACAGGAGGAACCGGGGGGCGACTCGACCCGGGTGAGAGCGGAAGATTATCAGGATCGGGGCGTCTGGAAGGGGTGGTATTGGCTAAAAACAAAAATGGAAACAACATTCCTCCTCGCGCCCCAAAATACGGTCCTTTGTCTTCTTCCTTCCAAAGGAGATTCGATCTCAATTATAACTTTAAGAAACTGCTTCCTGGACCTTCCTGCCCCCCTTGTTGTTCTACCGAAAAAGTGAAACTTGGTAGATTTGATAAAGACTCTGGAGATTTGACCCAGAAACCTCCCGTCACGTGCCCACTTGTCGATTCACGTAAGTCGGCAACTCCCAATCGGGTTGGGGGTCGGGGGCGATGACTCTTTTGCGCCTCGGATGGCGGCGGAAACAGGAGTGGCCGAACCGTGTCGTCCGGAGTCGTCAAGGGCAAAGTGTTCGGTGTTGTTTGTTTGAAACCAGGTTTCCTTGACGCTCACGTCGTCGGTATTGTTCCGTCGAAGGTTTGCTCCCGCGAGGGGGCCGAGCCGCTCTTTGATTTTTCTTCTTTTTCTCCACATCAGTGCCCTGAGCAGCAAATCTAGCGGGATGAAGGCGCCCGCCCGACCCATGTCAGCGCCGAGCCAGCCGGTATCTGAACGTTTCCATCAGCCGAAGAGAGTCACGGGTCGGCAGGAGCGAGGACACGTTAATGGAAGGGGGCGGAAAATGGGAAACAATGTGGGGAAAGCGAGAGGGTGAGATAGGAGGAATCAGAGCGATCGCGATGGAAGATGATGGGAGGGTTACTGCTCAACCCCCAACCCCCACGTCAGATTCCATCTGAAAGAAAAGCCACGTCTCTGGCTGATAAAAAGGTCCAACAGGAAGAGGGAAGATACTGCGTTCCCTTAAGATACAAATTTAAATCGTTCCAGAAGCGCGTTTGTATGTTTTTTCACATTTAAAATATCCCCCCAAAAAAATTTGATTCACCCCACCTCCCCCCAGAAAAACTCACAAAAAAACAGATTTTAGCTAGAAAACCCCCTAAAAAAGAAGGATATTAACAATGTAAAGAACATCAAAAAGAAAAATCCTGGTTATTGTAAACTTATAGTGTTGTTATATGAAGAAGTTCGTGACTGGCGCCGAGTCCGGGGCGCCTCTTGCCCGATGATGCTGGGATCGGCCCCAGCGTGACCCAGAGTGCAGCAGAAGTGAAAGTCGATGGATGGATAAGAACGTATCAACAATCTGGACCAGGTGGCCGAGGGATATTGGAAGGTGTGAGTTGTTCTACAAGGTGAGATTCAGAAGATGTGGCAGCGTCATGAAGGGTACTCCAGTTGCGGAAGCTCGCTTGACACGTACCGCGCCGATGTTGAATTTGAATTTCTTCACTCTTGCATTTCAAGAACAAAATTTGTTTGACTTGTTCCTTGTATCTTGATTGGTACCTTAAGGGGTCACTGTATTTAGCGGTGAAATGGTTGTCTTTTTGGTATCTTCTGCTGTCCACTTGGAATCGGCATACCTCTTGAGCCGCATCAGCCCACGGCGGTATGCTCCGATCGCTCCCCGGACGAGCGTCGTTTCGACCCGGGCTGCTTTGCTTGCTCGCCTCCCCGGCGCCCTTTCCACCTCCTTGCTCTTTCCTTTCCCGCCTGCATCAAGGAGAGGCGGAGTGGGGGGCGACCAGGAGGAAAGGTCCATCCAAATGTCAAGTAGTTCGTGCCACTGTGAAAATGCGTGTCGGGCCTCGTCCCCGCTGAACGCAGCACGGGACGAGGGCTGTCGGTGATGCCTCCTGACAACTGGATCCGCGCCCCGGGCTCTTTGAGACCGGAGTTGACGCGCCCCCCCTTTGAACGTTCGGTATGAGGTGGTCGTGGAAACAGAAGCCCAAAGAGGCGGGGGAGAAGAAGATGTGGCAGCGAGGGCTCCGAGAGAAAGGCCGACGGTGGAAACTCTAGGTTTCGTCTCAGTTTGTCCGATTTGTTACGGATCGTTTCCCTTCTGAGGCGACGTCGCCGCGACCATTTTTCATCTCTCGCGGCGCCCCCGGCTGCACCGGGACGCTCCGAAGACTCGGTTTTCATCGCGGATGGGGATGCAGCCTCGGACCGGAATCCTCAAAGATCTCCGAGTCCTCGCCAGCCATGCGCTCTGCCGCCGTTTCAAGGTCCTGTTTGGGCGTTTTGTTGCCTCCCGCTGCGTTTTGTTTTGTCTGCCTGCCATTATGTTCCTTTCAAGTCTTGCATTGAGCCTTTTTATTTTCAATTTTTATTTTTTTATTTTATTTTGTACCTGTAATTTGTTACCAGATTTGCACCCTTGAGCAAACAGCACTCCTAATAGCGCACTCACTTCCAATTATCTCGTCCTGTCTCTTTCCCGAAGCCCTTTCTTTCCAGCCGTCAGTAACAAGATTATAACCAACCGCCTGTCTGGTTTTTTTTAAGGTCCTGAATGCGGCGTAACAATCGTACCGCATCCAGGCATGGACTCCATATGTCCCTGACTTCTTGGCGCCAAATCGCGAGCAGCGTTAATTAAGGCGACAGTGGACTGCCAAATATACGACCTGTTTTTTTCCCACGCGACTCACAGATTGGGCGGAAATCTGAGGAAGAAGGCGCCAAGTCGACCCCTCGAACTCTTGTCCTCAAAGACCGTAGCAATCGCCCGTCCAAACAAATCGCCGCCGCTCCTTCAGCTTGTCCTCTCTCGGTATGCTTCGAGGGATCGGGCGGGTCTTAAACCCGGCTCGTCGACCAATCGCCGGCTGAGTTTTTTTTTTTTTTTTTTTGCGACACACCTCTGAAGCGTCAACGTCGGCCAAGAAGCCGACCGCTCGCCGGCCGACTGAACCGTCTCTGGAATTGTACCAAGCCCAAATTTCTTTGGCTCCGTCGCAGTTGCGCAGGGATACGCTCCAGAAGCATACGAGTGTCGATGCACCTCCTCGGTCAGAATCGCGTGACTCCGAAGCTGTTTGCGTTCACGTGGAATCGGTATTTGAAGTAATTATCTCCGGCTCTGTCCGCTTCTTCCGCTGGAACCTTCCATCGAGCAGGCTGTCAGTCACTTCGGGGCTGATAATGGAAAAGTCATCACTCTTCTCCAGGGGAGGTTTTGACTAGCGGGTCCCCACGAAGACGGCGACTCGGTCGGAATAATCACACCGGTGCCGAGAGGGGATGAATCAACGCCCCGGCAGGTGAATTATCCGGGCGATGAGATGTCGTCCTTCGGCTCTGAGACCTGACCGAGGCTAACGTTCATTTAAAGCTGTCAGGCTCCGTCCACGAGCCGCCGGCCGCCTCCGCCCCTGTACGCCGGCTTATTAAATCATTATTTTTTCTTTCCCGTCAACCTGATTCTCCACCGTCTTAAGAGCGGGATGGCAGAGGTTGCCATCCATCCCCCCCACCCGCATCCCAAAATTGAGCTCAGGCGTGATGGATTATCAACGAGTATGGGGGAATCGGGGGAAGCTTCAAAGCTGGCTTTGTGTCGTAGCCTCGGGTTATATCTATTATTGTGTTCACGGTGCTTAAAATAAAGAGTCGGAGCTGCGGGTCGTGTGTCGACTGCACGCGTGGAATAACTCGCCAAGCTTCCAGCGCGACGGTTGACCGGTCGTAATGGACGTGGAGGTACTTTCAAGTACTTCGCCACAGTAAACTTCTCTTCCAACCTCTCCTGCCCGTTACGTCTTGTGATTTTCAGCGCCGCCCTATTTTTAGTTCTGGCTTGTCACTCGGAAGAATAATGTCCGCGCCGATCGGAAGGCGTTCCTCGGCGGCGGTCGACACGGCAACAGGTGCGCGCAGATAGTCGCCATCTGGTTTCACTGCGGCAGAAGGTTGGAGGTTCTAGCGGTACTCCTTGTGGTGGAGAAGTACCTACTGGTAGTAGCTCCGTGCAGGGGAGGCGGTAGCATTTCTATGAGGTGGAGTTTGGAGACGTCCTTGTTGGGTCAACAAGAAGCTAAAGCAGAGCTTCCCGCTTGATTAGCCAAGCCTCATGCTAGCCTACATCCTAGCAATGTTAGCATGTGTACATTCAACAAACACAAAGTGACACTGTAATGTTTTGAGTAAGCTACCTTAAGCTAGCTAAAGGCTTCACCTTTGCCTTTGCAAGTATGTGATCTGCCGGAAAACAAAAAAAAAAGGAAGTAGCTCTCAAAGGGCTCTCAATGATTCGTTCGAACCGTTTTGCGGGTTAGCCTCGGCGTTAGCTCTGTCCTTCTTCCGCTGGCACTTCACAACAAATGTACCGACCTCCCGACGGCTCGCTAACACCAGCCACGTCTTGACAAAACCCTTCAGTTCTAGGAGAAGAAAATCCCCTGGTGATGAAGCCTGTGGTCCTTCAGATGTTTCCAGCCCTTTTTTCTCTCTGTTTCCTCCTCCGTCTTCCCCGCGACGTCTCTGGGATTGATCTCTCCGTGCGGTCAGCCCCATAGGAAACGTTTGTGTAATGGCTTCTATATGAGCGCTGTCAGAGGAGATGAGGATCCGACGCCGTCGACAAGCCCCGGCAGGAAGCGCTAAAACCCCTCCCGCCGCCTTGTCACCTCCGTCGCGTTTTCCCGTAAATCCAACGGCGCGGCGCGGAAAAGATGGCCCTCATTCGGGCCGCGGCTAGCGTACGAGCGCCGGTTCACACCCGAAGCTTAAAACATATCTCTCTCGTTCGCCGATCCCGCTTCTTTGTCCCTGTTTTTCTTTCCCCTCACATCCTCACGGCTCGGAGATCTCGGAGGTCCGGCCCGCTCGCTAAATCAATCCTCGCTGCGGAAAAAGAAAAAGCGACGCTTATAGCGAACGATGTTTCCCTCTTCTCTTCTCTTTCCTCTCGTCTCTTGCTAGCTCATCCCCCCCCGCCGGGGTCGTTCCCATCTCTGCCTTTTCGGTTTCCCCTTCCTCTTCCTGTCGATTAGGGAAGTTGACGCTAATGTTCCGGTTCCATCCGTCGCTCCACGTCAAAGCCCCGCTTGTTCTCCGCCTCGCTCTTCTTGCTGCTCCATTACTTTTACCCTCTCTTGTTGACAGAGAGATGCTGTTAAAGTGTGTGTGTGTGTGTGTGTGTGTGTGTGTGTGCGCACAATGCATACATAGTAAAAGGGGCTTCTCTGTCTTCGTGGGAGCCCCTGAAGGACCACACACACACACACACACACACACACTCCGGAGATGTTCCACTTTGCTAGCTGACAGCAAACTGGCCTCACGAGGCGCCGCTGAATTAGCGAACGATCAATACCGCGCTTCGGGGAGGTGCCGCTTCCTGAGACTGTCATTGATCATTTCGGGGATTCGGGGGAGAAAAGCGTTTGTTTGTTTGTTTGTTTGTTTGTTTGTTTGCGAAGGAAGCTTTCATTGGCTCCTCGCTAACTTGATGGCTCAGAGCGGCGCGGAAACCGAGCTGTGCTTCCTCGGGGTCGCGGCGGAACTCGGACCGCGATCTCGTTTTCGGCTCCAGCGGTTCGGACAAGGTTCTCGCAAAGCGGGCGTCTCCGTGATCCGCGTTAGCGAACATTAGCCCGGCGTGGTGGCAGCGCTACGATATTAATCACGACCAGGTGAGGCGGTTGACATTCTCCAAGACTCCCTCCAAGAAAGGGTCGGGGGACGCCAATCTTTTACGCCGACTTTATTCGCAGTGCAGCAACCGGAAGGTTCAACCTCAGAGTTCTGGATCAAACCTCTGGAAAATCTGGGTTGAACAGCAGACCAGCTCTCCTTTTGGGATTGAGACAAGTTGAGGTGAGCAGAGTCCAAGATTGGGCTAACTGTTAACCGCTAACAGCAACTAATGAAAGGTCACCGACAGATGATGTTGACATTTCATCGGCTGTGCGTCACAAAGATCATCCAAGGTACTCGATCGCAGAAATACATGAACCGTTATCAGCTCTTGTCCTTGATTTCACAGAAAAACCCGGGTCCGAAACAGCCGAGCGGAAACTTGACTTGCGACTGTTTTGTTTAGGGAAACGAGAGAAAAAGCACCGTTGAGATCAGGAAGAGCAGAATCAGGAAGGGAGGGAGTCATTAGTGTCGTACCATCTGGAAGGGGTTCTTGAAAACGGAGCAGGAACCAGTTGTCTGCGGGACCACCGCGGGTACTCGCTATTCCGAGCTACCTTCTCGCACCTGATGCTAGCCGGGATCAAACTGCCTCCCCGCTAAGCTAGCTCCCGGGGGTTTCGGAGCTAAGAGCACAAGCTTTCCCAAAGAGGTAGAGTCTATAGATCGTTTTTGTTTCCGAAGAACGATCGCAGACGCGCATCCTGGATTGCTCAATGTAGGCAACTCCCTAAACGCGACTTAGCGATGCATGACAATGGAGTTCTATTTTTACATATGCTTAATATGTTACCACTCACTCTTTTGTTTTGTTTTGTTTTTCCAACCGAGTTGCGGGGAGCATATCGTCCCGACGGTGTAATTACCATATTACTACGCTCCTCGTATCCTGATGGCCACCGGCTGATGCTCTTCACGAAGTCGCTCACTGGAGACGAAAGTACTTCAGCTGATTAGCGCTAGAGGCTCATTGTTAGCATGTCGAGCTAACTTTTAAATCTCCTGTCATCAGCCCTTATCTTTCAGGTAAGCTAGCCGTAGTACTTCCACTGCAGCGAGTGCTGTCTTTTTTTTAGATTCATGAACTGAAGATGCATCAAGGTCAGCGGCGTTTTCTCCTCGCCGTTCCATCCAATGACTCCCCGGGACTCGTTATTTCCCCGTATGTTTGTCTCCTTCCACCTAATTTCACCCGTGGCAGGTTAATGCCGCGCCTGTAGCAGCAGGAAGCGACCGCCGATGGCCGGCCAGATAGCGGGTAATGGCGATCCATCTGTCTGTCCTCGGGACGTCGGCTCCCGGCGAGGTAATGGCCGTCCTGTACGACAACCCCGAGGGCCATTATAAGGTTAAACACCACGCATCAGATAATAACCCCAGGAGTCATACTCCGCCGGCGGGAGCTAATTGGCTAATACGGCTTTATGTGCCTCCCGGGGCCATTTCTCTCCTTTAGCGCGCTATGTTAGCGCAACACCCGTCAAGACCCGGGTGACGGTCTGGCGGTGGCCCCGCCTCCTCCGAAGCTCCTCAAGTGTTACGTCAGGGCGCGGCGGACGCAAAGTACCCTTCTTCGGTCGCGAAGGAACGGCGAACGACCTCGAAATGAACTCGAAGTGAAGTCGGTTGACGTCTCCGTCCCCTTCCTGTCTCCGCGTCCTCCAGTTCACCGCCATTAATCACGTCTCGCTGGTTCCCCTGAGCTTCACCGCCCCTCCGGTGTACCGTCCTTCGCTTGTTTTGGGGCGCCTACGTCGGTTCTCACGGTTTGTACTGTCGTTCATCTTAAGCCCCGCCTCCAGCCTAATGTCAGCTCTGATTGGCTCTGGACCCAAATGGGTGGAGGCGGTGAAAAACTTGTTTTATACTCTTTTGAACGCCTCACAATGTCGCCATGAACCTCACAAGAACCCCAAGAACCTTTTTTGTTCTTTTTTTTTTTTTTTTTTTTTTTTATTTAAATTTTCTCCATTCTGAGTAAATAAATTGAGTGTGCAGCCCATAATGTGGAGCTGTTTAAGTCATGTTTTATTTAAATACATCTTAATGGGCCCTGAATGCAGCGTTCAGGCACATCTGTGCTCTGGCATTTATCATTTCTAAAGCGCGCCATTTATTATTTACATTTAAAAAAAACGCGCCGGTACTTTTACTGAACTTTCTTTTGTTGAGAGCCTGACCTTTTTAGTGTTTATTCTCGTAATTTTCTCGCAGATTCTCTGATAACACCATGACAACGTTGTTGGTTTAGTATTTTGGGTCGGATTAATATAAGCATCATTATTATTATTATTATTAGCATGGATTAACAAATGTAAATCCTTCTTTTAACTGTTTGTTATATTGTTCTGTCTGTAACTTATTGCTGCCTCTTGGCCAGGACTCCCTTGTAAAAGAGGTTTTTAATCTCAACGGGACTCTTTTTTCCTGGTTAAATAAAGGTTAAATTAAAAAAAAAAAAAAAAAATTGGAACGGTTAGTGAGTTAAATCAGACCCGGCCCGCCAAACTGTTTTCTTTTAATATTTTAATAAGTATCGTCAATCAATATTGAATTAAGAGACTTTTTAGTTTTACTTTTTTTTTAATTTTTGATGGATGAGTACATACAAAATAATGTCGGTACATTGATATGATCATGATTTTAAAGTTGAATTAAAATGCCAAAAAATTTAAATATTTACATTTTCATTTTGTTAAATTTACATGATGCCTAGTTGGCCGGCATATTAAAAAAAAAAAGAAATGTAGCCTGACTACCAATATTAATTGCCCACCCCAGCGAATGTGTATTAAACGGTTTCTCAAGGGAACAGTGGACCCGCCAACCATCTCCGGCTTTTGCTAACAGCGTTAGCTTGTTAGCCCCCTCCTCCCAGCCCACTGTTAGAAACCAGTAAAAATCAAACCAGATCTGAAGAAGAGCTATTTATACCGAAAAGCGCCAGGGGGTAAAACGTACGGTTCCATCCGGACGATTTTCCTTCATTTATTTTATTGTCGTCATCATCAGAACAACCTGCGACGGACAGATACGACTCCTCGCTAACGCCCGAGCTAATCTCCCGCACATAAACGCGCCGGATCGTAAAAACGTCTGCGCACCGGCTGCCTCTTTAATCTCCTCCTCGACAAAAGCCGACCTAAAGAATTTCATTTCTTCCTGTGAGCTGCCGCTGATTGGCGCGCCGGCCGAGTCGCCTGCCAACGCGTTCCCAAGTGCATCCTCTGCATTCTGTTGTTTTTTTTTTTTTGTTTTCTGGCGAGTTCGTCAACAAGCGCGCGCTCCTTTCAAACGCTTCCCCGCCGGACGAACGCCGCCCTTAAATCCGCCCGTGAGGTGAAAGCGTCGGGAGAAGCTTGACGGTTCGAAGAATCCGGGACTTGAACGCCATTTCGATCGTCCCCCGTCGTTTTTTTCTGGAAAAAAAAAGAAAGACGCCGGAGTTAAAACACAACAGCTGATTTAAATGTCTTGGTTTGCAAACGTCGTCTGCGCGGTTCATTAAAATCGTGAATTCGTTACATATTTTCAAAAGAAATGCGGAAAAATAATGTCACCTGTTAGTTGAACCGCTAATAAACCGGTAATAAACAAGTAAGGAAACGGGTGTATTTGGTGACACGTTGGCTTGGAATCCATCCCATAATAATAACTCTTTAACAGCAGTGATTGGAGTTCCGGTTAATGGAGTTTTACGACCTCGGTGAACGCGGACAGTAACAACATGCTATTGACGATTTAACATCCGTGGGTTTTTATTACGAAGTGTGGAAAATAAAAGGAAGGAGGGCGGAGTGAGACGTTGGATGCGAAGTCAACGGTTTGCGCGGCTCGATGGCGGATCAAAAGCGAGTGGCGGGGCGGAGGGGTGATAAACCACTCCTCCACCTCCGAGCTTGTTTTCCCGTCTCGCTCCTCGCCAGTGTTTGCCTCCCGGGAATCCTCACGTCTATTAAAAAGCCTTTAGCCCAATGCAGATTAATGGAAAGCAATGGCGGAGTGTGTGTGTCTGTGTGTGTGTGTGTGTTGGGGGAATATGCATCGCCGTTCCTCTCAGATAAGCGGGAGATAGGGCTCCGAGTCCGACGTGCACGAGGTGCGCGCTCGGCGACAACTCCGTGCACGTGAAAGATGGAGAAGATAAACTTAAGTGATCCTTCATAAGGGAAATTCTTATCTCACAGCATAAAGTCAGAAAAAAAAATACATAAATAAATTAAAAATAAAGATAAAATAAAACAAAAAAATGAAATAAAAATTTAAAAATTAAAATTAAATAAATATGAATGTAAATATAAACAGAGAGACACCCATGAATAAATAGAAAGCAGGGAGAACAATAACAACATGAGGGATTATGATGGAAAACATAATGGAACGGTAAGGATGAAAAATACACAACCAAAACTAAACGACAATATAAATAGAGTGACAACGGCAATAACATTCAATAAAAATAAATAAAAAGAAATAGGCGGGATGCGTGCGGGCTGAGACCGACAATTTTTTGGGTTATTATTCCTTTTTAATATTAATGCATTGATATTTTAATATTCATTTTTAACTACCGCCATTTTCAGACTATTTAGTGCACCTGAATTAGAAGCCGCGCCGGCTGAAAATAACAAAATAAATCTATGTCTTCATATATAGCTTATATGCTTTTGTCTGCAAGCTGCAGGTGTCCACATTGTAAGAGAGTTTTTGTTTATTTTAATTAAAGACACAGCGGTAACATCCACAAACACATATTGGAAATTTTTTTTTCTTTTTCCCCAAACAGTGCCTGATGAAAAAGATTAATGATAATTTACAATATTAATTGCGCTACTTCACATTTGCCCCTTTGCTAATTATTTATTCCCGTATATTGGTGAATATGAGACTTTTTTTTTCTTTTTTTTTTTTTTAGACTTTTTTTTCTAGACTTTTACTCTTTAGATTTTATTTCTTTTATTTTTTTATGTGTATTTTTAGCTTGTCTTATCCATCCATCCATCCACTTTCCATCAAAACCAGCTGATCGCTATTCTTGTTCTTCCTGCCGCCAATAAAACCGTTAAAATCGTCATCTTCGCTGTCGGAATTCAACGTCCTCGGAATTTCACGCTCGTTTCATCGGTCCGATGTGACGAGAAGCTCGTTAGCACCCAAAAAAAAAACAAACAGAAATTAGCCGCATGGTCGTTTAAGCCGCAGCGTTCGAAGCGTGTGGGGAAAAAGTAGCGTCTAATAGTCCGGAAACGATGTTACCGTAACATTATTTACATTTTTGTTCATTGTTAATAACAGTATTAAAGTAACACAAGTAAAACACAAGTAAGTGCTCCAGGGTCCGGCGCCCCTAGTGGCCAAACGGTGGAACTGCAACCAATATTATTTTAGCTTATCTTAAATCCTCCAATTCCAGCATCCGCCTACCAATATCTTCATCTCAGAGTTTATTTTCGTCGGGGATCTCCGTGATCCGATTGGCCGCCGGCGTTTCAAGCGCGTGGAGAGCGACGGGATCAAATGGCCTCTTCGGCGTTTCGCTTTCATCCGCGTCCAAGAAGGCGTCTTCATTCATCTCCGACGAGTTGTTTATTTTTTTTTCAGTTCGGCCTTTTGTCGGATCATTTTGTTGTTTTATTCGCAACATCAAGGGGCAAACGGCTGTGAGTGTGTGTGTGTGTGTGTGTGTGTTGTAACCCTTTATCTTATCTCTCCGAGCTCCTGGACTCACGCCGGTGAAGAAACACTGTTCTCGATTCCTAAAGTCCGGCTTAAACCCGACTTTACTGTGATTTATCTTCTCCTTGTTGTTTCTCCTGGACCTTCTCCCTCACAGCATCACATTCAACTCTTCTGAAAGAGGCATTTACCTTTTCACACGCCGACAACGCCTGGATTTTATCTTCTTATTCAACATTTATTGATTTATTTTCCATTGAGACGGTGTTTTGATTTGATGCGAACCGTCGCCAACACCTATTGTTGTTTTTGTCATTGTTGCTGGTGTGATTGTCCCTTATTGCCCTTGTCGTTGTCATTGTTGCCACTGTTTATGTTTTTGTCACTGTTGCTTATGTCTCTTATTGCCCTTGTCATTTTTATTGTTGACATTGTTGGTGGATTTTTTTTGCCTCTTATTGCCCTTGTCGTCATTGTTGCTGGTGTTATTGTCTCTTATTTCCCTTGTTGTCGTCATTGCCATTTTTTATTGTCATGGTCGCTGGTGTTATTGTCTCTTATTGCCTTTGTCATTTTTATTGTTGCCGTTGTTGGTGGTGTTTTTTGCCTCTTATTGCCCTTGTTGTTGTCATTGCCGTTGTTGTTGTGATTGTTGCTGGTGTTATTTTCTTTTATTGCCCTTGTCGTTGTCATTGTTGCCGCTGTTTGTGTTTTTGTCACTGTTGCTTATGTCTCTTATTGCCCTTGTCATTTTCATTGTTGCCGTTGTTGGTGGATTTTTTTTGTCTCTTATTTCCCTTGTTGTTGTCATTGCTGTTTTTTTTAGTCATGGTCGCTGGTGTTATTGTCTCTTATTGCCCCTATCGTTGTCATTGTTGCAGCTGTTGTTGTTTTTGTCACTGTTGCTGGTTTTATTGTCTCTTACTGGCCATTATCATTTTCATTGTTGCCATTGATGGTGGTGTTTTTTGCCTCTTATTGCCCTTGTTGTTGTCATTGTTGCCGTTTTTGTTGTTATTGTTGCTGGTGTTATTTTCCCTTATTGCCCTTGTTGTTGTCATTGTTGCCACTGTTGATGTTTTTGACACTGTTGCTGGTGTTGTTGTCTCTTATTGCCCTTGTCGTTGTCATTGTTGCCGTTGTTACCCTTGTTGTTTTTGTCACTGTTGCTGGTGTTATTGTCACTCTTGTTATTGTTGTCTTTGTTTTTTGTAATTCTTGTTGACGTTATTCAGGCTTTTGTTGCTGTTGTTTCATTGTTGTTACCGTTGTTGTTTAAGTTGTTCATTTAACTGTTATTTTTGTGATTGTTGTTGCTGGTGTTGTTTGTCGTCATTGTTTCTAGTGTTATTGTCACTCTTTGTTTTTATTGTCATTGTTAGTGTTCTTGTTATTGTTATTGTTATTGCCGTTGTTGATATTGTAGTTGTTGCTGCTGCTGTTGTCATTTTTTTTTATTGTCATTGTTGGTTTAAGTTTCCTCCTGTTCTTGTTGTTGCTGCCCTTGTCGTCGTCATTCTTGCTGCTGTTGCTGTAGTTTTTGTCATTGTTGCCGGTGTTATTGTCGCTTTCGTTTCATCGTTGTTACTGGTTTTGGGTTTTATTGTCGTTGCTGTTGAGGCTGCTGCTGCCGTTATTGACATCACTGTAGTTGTGTTGCTGCAATTGCTGCTTTCGTTGTTATTCTTATCATTGCAGTTGTCGTCATCGTCATCTTTGTGTATCTTATTGTTGTTTTCCATTTCCGCCGTCCGTGCCTCTCAAGCAGCAGCTCATTTGCACTTCACTTCCTGTTTGACTCCGTCGTACCGGGAGTGGATGTTGTTGACTTCTCTCTGCGGTGTGTGTGTGTGTGTGTGTGTGTGTTTGCGCGCGTGTGTGTGCATGTGCGTTTTTAATCCTCGCAAATTGAGAGCGGTTCCTCTGGTTCTAGGAATTCAAATATATTTTGACATATCCGTTTTTCAGATCCCATCATACCCCGTCCACCAGCAGGAAGTGGCACCTCCCTCGACAGGAAGTGGCTCCTCCCTCATCACGTATTGCGCCTCTTTTTCCGAATACCATCTTTATATCTCCCTCCATATTCTGTGAGGAGAGACATCCTCCTCTTCTTCACCGTCGCAAGCAAATATCACTTTCAGAGAGTCTTCCTCTTCCTTTCTTGCTCCTCTTTCTTCTTCATCATCCTCTTCACCTGCGGCGCGGCGCCGGGCGGCCTCAGCCGGCAGGCTCGCCGGGCTCTGAAGGCCGGCGATAAGGGGTTTCCATCGGCGCCACGCGAGGACGGGCTAGATAGGTGAGCGCTAAGCTGCAGGCTGCATTGTTATCTGAGCGCACACACACACACACACACACACATTCAAAGATTTAATACAGACGCTAAAGGCTTCTGGAGCGTCTCCGTCGCCGTCTTGACATCCTGATTCCAGAGTTTTGTGTCTTCCCTCCCGTGAAAGTTCGCCTTCTCCACGCTCGCGTTCATTCGTTTTCTTTCCTGATTTTCCTGGACTGTGATTGGCCGAGAGGCGGGGTTCATCCCGGATCGATCGGCCAGATGGCGCCGCCGCCGCTAACGCTATGCTACGTTTCATCAAACGCCGCAACCTTGGGAGATGTTTCAACACCAAAAGCGTGTCAAGTCAAGTGAGCGCTTCCTTTTTCTTTCCTTTATCGTTTTATTTCCCTCAAGGAGCTGACACGCGCCTTCCAGCTCGACCGAAATAAATAAATGGATTAATAAATAAAAGATAGGCGTCGAAGTTTCCGCCAGGTTTTATTTTGGTGTGAATCAGGTGTTAACGGCGCCGAGGAGGCGAAGGCGGCGGTCGGGGTGCGGAATTCCGCCGCCACATAAAGGAGGTAAATGTGTTATTACTAGTCTATAGCAGCGGCGCGAGGGGAAACGTGAAATATGGGTGTTGTCGTTGCGGGCGAGCTTTAACGTGACGATTCCCGCCGGCTGCAGGGGAAGGAAAACGTAATCAACAGAAGGAGGGACCCTTGTTTTACAGCATTCAGCCAAAAAAAGATGCTAATTGATTTTTAAAATTCTTTTTTTCAATATGTCTGGAGGTTCTCAGTCGCCCAGGTCATCTTTTGGGCTTTTTCAGTTCTAATGACCTTTAAGGAGTTTCTGCATATCATTATCGGGTTTTTTTGGGCTATTTTTGAATCATTTATCCATTCATTTATTTTCATCAATTTATTGATTTCTGTATTTTGGTTTATTTTTTCATTTGTTTGTAGTTCTCAGCAGATTCAATTTATCAGTTTTGAAATGAAGGCGCGTCCATTAGCGTGACGTACCGTTAGCGTACCTCTCGATGATCGCACCTATAAGAGCCGCCTGTCAAAAAAAATGGCCGCGGCGGCGTGGATGGATGAAGTGCGACGGAAAAAGAGGCTTAATATGTGCTTGATAACTATGAGGGGGGGTAATGCGACCTCTTGCTAGCATACGAGCTAGCTGGGAAACAACTCCATGATGACGCCGTTTGGTTTGAGAGGTATGCTAACGGCATTCAGCCAAAAAGGATGCTAATTGATTTTTTTAAATTCTTTTTTTCAATATGTCTGGAGGTTCTCAGTCGCCCAGGTCATCTTACCTTGAAGATCTTTCATGCTTCTTCAGTTCTAATGACCTTTAAGGAGTTTTTGCATATCACCACCGGGTTTTTTGGGCTATTTTTGAATCATTTATCCATTCATTTATTTTCATCAATTTATTGATTTCTGTATTTTGGTTTATTTTTTCATTTGTTTGTAGTTCTCAGCAGATTCAATATATCAGTTTTGAAATGAAGGCGCGTCCATTAGCGTGACGTACCGTTAGCGTACCTCTAGAACCCAACGGTGTCATCGTGACGTTGTTTCCCGGCTAGCTCGTATGCTAGCAAGAGGTAGCGTTTCCCTGCCTCATAGTTATCAAGCTCGTATTAAGCCTCCTCTTTTTCCGTCGCTCTTCGTCCATCCACGCCGCCGCCGCCATTTTTTTTGACAGACGGCTCTTATAGGTGCGATCAATTTGATTGACTCCCGCTAATCGCCTCGACGGCGGCGGCGCAGATTAATCACTGCAGCAATCCTGTTATTTGCAGTCTATTTTTGGAGAGGGGTTTTTTATTTTTTTATTTATTTTTATTTTTTTTGCATTTAGGAAATCACTTTCTCGCTGTGTGATTCATTCCTGAGCCAGATGGAAAGGTGTGTGTGTGTGTATATGTGTGTGTGTGTGTGTGATGGGCGCATAATGAGAGACGGTAGGTGGGTTAACACAGAGACTAATATTCTGATTATAATTGGTTTAAAAGCCCAAAGTGTATGCAAATGATTGGTTAAAAAAAAAAAGAAATAAAAAGCCTGCTTCCAGACAAAACGCTGAAATTATTTATGTTGCGATGTTTCTGTGTAATAACATAGCAATGTGCGTTAAACGGCTAAACGAGTGTTATTACCGTGTGATGCGCTCTGTCGCGGCGCCACGTGACAAATCAATCATAAAACCACCTCAACTCCACCCGCTAACGTTTGATTGAACGGCAGTCAAAGAAAGAAAAGCGTAATTAAGCGAACATGCGTTGCAAATACGTCGTACTAACCGTTAGCATCCCCTCTGAAGACGCGTCATAGCTCATTAGCGTTGACAGATAATTAGCGATGGGCCTCACTTCCTCCCACTCTTTGACTCCGCCCCTTCCTTTGAGGCGTGCCTGGAGGCTCATCGTCGCCCCCTAGTGGCGGGAGGACCAACCGCCTACCACGCGTCAGCCCAGCGGGAAACGTAAAGTTTCCGAGACGTCGGCGGCTAATCCGGCGAGGCTTCGACACGCCTTCCGATGATGCTGGAGCTAAAAATAGCCGCCTGCCCCCCCCCAACCCCTGCAGCGTTTCCTGTGTGATCATCCCCAGCTAAGTATAGGGCGCGTTTCTTTTTTTATCCTTCCACGCCTCCTCTGATAAGCCGTGACGTACCGCACCCGGAGAAATGTCACCCCCCCACCCTCCTCCCGGCAACCATAACAAACAAGGAACTGGTTATCGTGGTTACTATGGCGACCGGTGTAAGAATACAAGACGATTCCTCGGCGGGTGAAATTGGATTAAGCCTTGCGTAAATCAGCCTGGCCTCTGCGTGCCCCGAACCCCACCCCGACCCCCCCACAACCCCCCCCCCACATCCGACGATAAACTCCACAGGAAGAGAAACCTCATTACACAGCTGGAACGCCATTAAAAGGATCCAATTAATGTTTTGCGCTCTGGTGAGGGGGGGTGGGATTATTTGTGGAGGTGCCGTTCGATCGGGCGGGGTCCATCGGTCGAGCCGTGGCGGGCGGACGGGGGCGGGGACGAGTTATTGGATCTTGGGTTAATGGATACTTGTATCACAGCGGGACGGGATGGAAGTGGCGGGATTATTTGTGGTCCGGGCGGCTGGACGCGCCATCCCGTTGGACGTTTTATTTGCATTTATTTCTCAATGAGCTCCTCGTGGCCGTTTTCAAAGCGTTCCCGAGAACCATCAAGTCGGATCAAAACAAATTCAAGTTCTGATGGCTCCGCCCCCCACGGCGTCACCACGACGACACCTTTCAAGCCAGAGGACGCCTAGCTTTCCCCCCCTCCGAATGTTAGCGCAAGGATTTTAGCTGCTAGCATATTCATGGCCCCGCGGCGGCTGGACGACCGCCTGAGATATATTATTGAACACGGCTGATGTTTTGGGGGATTTCATCCCAGGCGAAGCGGCTGATCGGGCGCCGGCGCCGGTCGGGGGTCATTGTCGGCGCGTGAAATCAATATTCGCGAGGCGGGTGAAAGGGTGAGAACGGAGCACCCCTGGTTTCCACGGCGTCCATGTTGGTCGATCGGACCGAGGATGATATCGGACTGATTCCGTATTATCCGGAGCCAGCAGTCCCGTGTCCCCGAAGGACATGTGAATGACAGGACGAATGGTCGTTTGCCCAGATATGTGACGGATCCGGGGTGAACCCGATCACAGCTGGGCTCGGCTTCGTCTCCCCAAACCGTGAGATAAGCGTCGAAGGCGACGTCGGCTCACGAATTTAATTCATTCTTTGACTCTGTTCAGAATCCAATCGATGTTTTCCACTGAAACCAGTGTAAACCCCATTGATCTGTTCTCCAGCACCAAAAACACACTGCTGAACTCTTTGGAAACTCTTAAATGGGGTTATTTGTGGCTAAAACACAGATGGAATTAAAGAGAACTTTAATTATTGCTGCGTTTCTGCTGTTCTTGATGTTGGACTCTCTTCTTGGAGAGATTTTTTGGAGAGATCTGCGACACCAACACCGCTCTCACCTTTAGCTATTATTTCCGTTTTCGGATCCGCTGTCATTCTGAGCTCCTTCTTAACGCCGCGATCACTGAACCGTCATCATGCTAACTAGCGTTCCAACAGGAGAACTGGACGACGAAGGACGTAAACAACGATGTTTCACGCCGACGTTCGCAGTTGGATTCTTAAATTTGATGGAAAACTCCGTTTCGGGACGGTTTCCTGGCGGTTTCCCTTCGTTTAGCGTTAGCATCGTTTCCTGGTATAACCGTTCGCACAATGGCATCAAATCTGCGGCGGAGGTCATCGTCTTCGCTGTTTGGGAGACGTCAGCAGGTGCTTTTGATGGAGGAAGCGTTAATCCCACACACACACACACACACACACACACACACACACACACACACCTGATGGATGCAATCTGCCCTGTAATCCCAAGCAGATTCCACTCCCAAAATGGAGATTTACAGCGACGGTAATCCGGCTTTTCTGTCTTCATTTTTTTGTCGAATGTTCCTCCGGACGTGAAGAACGTCCACGCTGGACTGATTGAACTGTGGGGGTCAAAGGTCAAGGTCGTTTTTGACCCACAGCGAAAGATTCGCAGAACATATGAACAAATGAATGAAAATAACTCTTTATATTCATGAATTTGCTTGTAAAGGCCTGCGTGGCGTGGAACCAGCTGTTAACTAATTAAATCTTTTGTGCCGTTCCAACAAAAAAAAAAAAAAAATGTTTATATAATATATAATTCAGCCAAAAAAGAAAGAAATAATGAAATGGGCTGGAACGAGATTTCTCCCTCGGATGATGAGCGTCCAAGGCCCGCAGCCATTTCATCTGTTTTTATTTCATTTTTTATTTTCCATATAAACACCTCTTGATGATTAAAAGACCTTTATGCAAAAAAAAAAAAGAAAAAAAATAATCCAAGCCGACGCGAGGCGCTTATTACGCGACCGTCGCATTATTACATTATCGTTCCGTCCCTTGTGAAGATCATCGATCGGTGTCACTGAATGCAAATGTAATGTCATCAAAATGTAATTTAACTTGACGAGACGAGATTCCTTCTATCTCAGGCAAAAATACACAAAGTACTTTGGTGCAGTGTGAAGTACTTTCACCACCTTCTGCGTATTTGTTCTGCATATTTGTACTTGCTGGATGTGATACAGCCGGACCCTGTTTTGTTCTTTACAGAAGTGGGTTGGTATGTTGATTTTTGATTTTTTTTTTTTTTTTTTAGTATCTTAAATGAATTTTACACATTTAAAATATCAGAAAACAAATTAATTTGTTCCGCCGCCCAAAAACCTCATAAAATAAGGATATTAAGAGAGAAAAACCCTGAAAAAGACGGATATTAATAATAAGGGGCAGCAAAAAAAAAATGAATGGTTATAATGTTGTAATTTGAAGCCTGAGCTCAGACACACACCGCTGCAGATACTTAAAATTATAATAAACCTATATAATACATTATAATAAACTTATGATCATTAAAATACATTATAATAAACTTATGATTATTGATACATTAAAATAAACGTAACATGACAGTAAACTTGTGATTATTCAATTAAAATAACTTCACATTACAATAAACCTATAGTAATTATTAAAATAATTTATAATACATTAAAATAAACTTATGATGATTATGAAAATAAATGATTGCTATAAACTTGTGATGATTATTAAATTTAAATTGACTTAACATGACAGAAAATTTGTGGTTATTAACTAAAAAATACCTTAACATTACCTTAAACTACTTATGACTATTAAATTAAAATAAACTTAACATTGCAATAAACCTATGATGATTATTCAATTAAAATTAACTTAACACGACAGTAAACTTGATTACTAAATTGAAATAACTTAACATTACCATGAACTTATGATTGTTAAATTAAAATTAACTTTTTCTTTTTGCACTTAAATTTTACTTTTGAATCTTAGTTTTTCTCATTAATTTTTCCTTTTTTTTATTAATTTTCCTCTGAATCGCTGTCACTAGATCACACTTCTTTTTTTAAAGAACTGATTTTATCTAGCATGTTTGTATGGAGCTCTTGAATTTCACATTTTAATTTTCTCACTGTCGTATTCAAACCATGAATTGCTTTTTGTTTATAAGGATAAAATTTGCTCGAATCGCACTTTGTATCTTAAAAAAATCATAAATAAAGTGATTGGTATCTTAAGGGCTGTATTGGGACATAAATTACGTTACGTCTTTTACTGTTCTGGCTTCATGCGTGAGATGAAACCTAAATATTAATAGAATAGAAAAGTAATAACATAACAATAACAAAGTACTCAGCTAAAAGTAACACGTGTAAAAAAAAAATGTCGAAAGTTTTATGAAAATAACATCTTGGGTTTCTTCAAATATCGCAATTTTAGATAACAATAATAATAATTGATAATCATAATGATCATTTTTTGTGTGTGGAGGGTATATTTTGTAATAATAGTAAAGTAGATTGTAGTAAAATAGTAATAACAGTACTAACATAGTACTGCGCTAAATTCATCTGGGAAATCTATGTAAGAAAATATATTGAAAAAACTATAAAAAACATTTAAGGTTCCTTAAATATCTGGGGAATTTAAATAGCTTGATTATATATCGATTTTTTTTTTTTTTTTTGTGTGTGTGGGGGGGGTATATTTTCTAATAAAATAGATTGTAATAGAATAGTAATAACAGTACTAACATAATACACAGCTAAATTCAGCCTGGAAATCAATATGTATGTAAGAAAATATATTGAAAAAATTATAAAAATCATTTCTGGGTTCCTTAGATATCAGGAGATTTTAAACAGTCTGATTATATCGATTTGTGTGTGTGTGTGTGTGTGTTGGGGTATATTTTGTAATAAAGTAGAATAGATTGTAATGGAATATTAATGACAGTAATAACATAGTACAGCTGGGAAATACATGTGTAAGAAAATACATTGAGAATTAAAAAAAAAAAACATTTCAGGTTTCCTTAAATATCAGGGGATTTTAAAAAGCTCGATAATATATAGATTCATTTTTTTTTATTATGATTATAATAATATGTTTTGGCTTGATTATATCGATTTGTGTGTGTGTGTGTGTGTCGGGGGGTATATTTTGTAATAAAGCAGAATAGATTGTAATGGAATATTAATGACAGGACTAACATAGTACAGCAGGGAAATACATGTGTAAGAAAATACATTGAGAATTCTAGAAAAAACATTTCGGGTTTCCTTAAATATCAGGGGATTTGAAAAAGCTTGATAATATATAGATTTTTTTTTTTTTGATTATTATTATAATAATATGTAGGGTTTTTTTTTTTTGTATGAGTGAATGAACACCCAGACAAACAGACTTTGTCACTGTAATGCACCCCTGGACGGGGACAAGAGAGGGGGGGGATTAGGCTGACACAGCAGCCCTGATCGCCGTTCACACACACACACACACACACACACACACACACACACACAGAAAACACCCTCGGGGGGCTGCAACAGATGACATCAGCCCTCCGCTAATCCCCCTATATCTCCACCGCTCTCCATCCTCTCCCCCTCTTCTCCTCTCACCTGGACCCACCAGGCCAGGTCTGCTCCATCCAGGAAATACTTTTTTATCCCATGGAGGTCAGAGGGGGGGGGGGGGGGGGGGGTCGGAGTTTGATTGACAGCTCGCTCAGCTGAATCTCCTCCTCAATTAGTGTCGGCGCCTCCGTTTTTTTTTTGTTTTTTTTTCATCAGAGAACCTCCTCCACCTTCAACCCCCCTCCCGACATCACGGCTTGGATGCCCAGGGGAAGCGGAGATGCCGAGCAGGACCCGGGGGTGAAAGCTTTCTAGCGTGGCGGCGGCGGCGGCGGCGGCGGCGGTGGGGGGGTTTTAGAGAGAGAGAGGGAAGGAAAGGAGAGAGTGGCGATGAAAGAAGCCTTTCACCTCCTCTGACAGGAAGGAGGAGAGAGGAGCCGGCGTGATAAAGGATGCCATGATGGCTTCCCTCTGCAGGGGTAGGTCTCCTCTGAATTCTTTATTTCTGACAGTGGCGTCGTCACGGAGACGAAGACGTGACGGACATCGCAAAGTTTTTGTTGTTTGTGTCTTTTCAAGTTATTTTCATATATATGTATATATAGAAAGTTTTTTTTTTTTTTTGGGAGACAAAAAATGTCAGAGTTTGGCTGAAAGTTGCAGCTTAAACTAGCATTATAAAGGGGTTTATTAACTTGTAGTACCGACAGTGTGAAAGTATGATTTTCTGGACAAAATGTGGTCTTTTTGTTATATATCTAGAATTTAAATCATTTTTAATCCACTGTGTGATGTAGCAGTGGGACTCCAAGGCTCAAATAGTGGCTCATTTAGGTGTAATAACCGCTTATTACATGTAATTACCGTGTCGTAAACGTGTAACAAGCGCGTTATTACACAAAACTTTTGCGGCAGAGAGAAGCCGAGCATTTCGGATATGAGTTCGAGGCAGAATTCCCCCGGCTCGAGGCTCAGCCGGCGGCCGTCCCCGCGATCGGGAGGTTGGCGATTCCAGGCTCCTCCCATCCGAAGGGGGTCAAAGGTCGGGACCGACCCACGACGGCGAGGAGGCTTCCTGCTCACGGGTTCTCATTTCTGTGTCCTATTTTACTTTCCATCCGCCATCGACGCGCTGGCGAAATCCAAATCATGGCGTCAGCGATGGATAACCGTGGCAACCGAGTTTCCAAGGCAACGGCCCAAATGCTCCGAACGGCCTCCCCTCGGTGTTTCTGCCTCGGGGACGGAATTAAGTCTGAAAGTTGAGCTCGTTGTTCAAACGAGCCCGTAAATGTTGGCGTCCCAGGTGACTCTCCTTGGAGGAGCTACATTAGCGGCTAACGCTACATCGTAGGAAGGCGAGGGGGGGATTTGCTCTTGTTTCCCGGTCGGCGATGCGCCGGACTTTCAATAACACTCGACGCTTCATCGTCGGGGCAAACGCTCCGAGTCCGGCGCGGTAAAGTGCAACGAAAGCAGCTTTCCATGTAGCTTTCACCCTCGTTGGCCCGCGGGGCGGCGTGCCGGCGGCGCTGAATGGCAAACTAATCCATCCCGCTAATGCAAGGGCATTAAAGCTGCCCGTCACTTCCTAATTGGCTAATGGCTGGATTACAATGGCGACAAAGGGCGGCGCTGACGCGGCGGCGGCCCGTCGTAACAGATCAGGACCCGACTTTCACATCCGCCATCGGGGGCGGCGGCACACAAAGGGGCGCTGATCCCCCCGGATTACCCCCTCCGCTTTTTAAAGGGGCGGTGGACGCCGTAGGCTTGTTCACCGTGTTCACGCCCGGAGACGGGTGGTCTTCGACTTCTTAAACCTTGCCCTCGAATTGACAAATTTAGCGCTAAAAAGCAACATTAGCACTGACGTCCATATTTTTCAACAAATTTTGGGGACGTCGACGTTGGACACGATGTCTTTGTTATCCTCCCTGGTCAGGCGGTAGCAGGTCAAACAGGAGTGGCCCCGAGAGGTAACCCCTTGGCTACAAATGTCGATTCTGAAAGGGACGGGAGTTCTATTTCGTCGTTTGCGCCGAGAAGCTAACAGATAACTCACCACGATGAAGAGCGCCGGCAGGTGGCGTCTCTGGAGGCATGGACTCTCTGCGTTTTCAAATCGAACCGGCAGCTTTGGAGGATTTTAGAACCAGAATAAACTTTATGTATCCCCAAAGGGCAATTGGAGATGAAGCTCAAAACATTGAAAACAAAAAGGAAAGTTGTAAATGCGCCGTGCGGCGGAAGCAGAAGTGACTCATAATCGTTAACAATAACCTCTCATTTTAGGGCCTCGGCAGCATGTGGTTCGGTGCTTCTGTCTCATAGAAAGAAGGTCCCTGGTTCACTTTCAACAAGGGACCTTTCCTTGGGGAGTCCCCATGGGGTTCCTCTTTCGGGCCAAAGGATCAGGAGTGTAGATGATGCTTGAACGAATGATATCATATCCCCGAGAATTGCAATTCTGCTTCTGGATTCTGCTTCCCCATCGCTCCGTCTCCACGCACCGATGGCACGGAAATGGCCCAAAAGTAGTTCCGCTGTGCTTTTAGCTAAAAGGACCCGTATGCTTTGACTAGCGGCCTGCTGCGACACCAGTCCGACCCGTCATCCCTCCGATGGCATTTAAGAAGAAAATAAAATCCCAACAAGTTGTTTTTTTTTTTATTTTTAACCCCAGCTGGCGCTTTGTTAGAAGTGCGCATCGCTGTGACCGCCCGGCTCGGAAACAGAAAAGAGTCAAGAGTCAACATCGCTCTGACTCGCGCTTGAGGTTGTAACATCTATCGGTCCTTTCTTCACTCTCTTCAGTGATCCCATCAAGGACGAGGTAGCGGAAAAAAAAAAAAGAAGGAAAGAAAGGAAGAATCTATCTGCTAGCATTGCTAAGACGGCGCTGCCGACCGCAAGGCCGGCCTCCTGTCTGGGAACTCGGCACTGTTTCTCCCCCAGACCCGTCCCCTTTCGGGTCTCGTAGCTTCTCCGCGTCGAAGCGGTATCTTCACTTGAACAAGAGAGCCACAGGTTCAGGAATCAAACGAGCAGATTTCGCAGTCGTTCCCTTTTTGCGTTTGGGTTTCGTAACTTTACAGGGGCGACCAAGACGAGTGCCGGCGGTGTAATCGCTTCCTCTGGGCGCCGCTTTGAAACTCCGTCAGGAAGCACGCGGCGCAGCCTCCCCTCCGCCGCCTCAGGATGCTCTGTGTATTTTAAGATCGTTTTTCAAATTGGGGCCAATGTTTCTGATTTCCAGAGATTGTCTGGGTCCCCGTCGAGCCGCCGTCGTTGTATCGCCTGTAGGTACCGCAGGTTCAGATCGCGTTCTCGCGTTGTGATGTGCAAATTCAGGGTTGAACACGGGGTCGCGCTTTTAATACACAGTGTGTTTTATTAACATGCAGATAGCCTGGAGGGAAGCTAACGGATGCTGTAGTGGCGCCAGTTAGGCCGACGAAGGTGATGGACCTCCAGAAACGGGGCGTGCGTTCCTTTTTGTGTCTGCGGAGGCTCTCGGTCATCCAGGTCATGGGGAATTCTGGTCTAAATCTTCTTGTCGTGGCAGCCGGACTTGAATTTCTTCGCTTGAAGGTGTTTAACCCTTCGTCCCAGAAGCTTCCTCATCTCTTAACGACCACCAGATGCAGGAACATAGGACAGGAGGAAGACGACAACAACAACAACAACAAACATTGTCATGCCATATGTGGCTGGTGTTTCGGAGAAACTCCGAAGGGTTTTCAACAAACACCAATACGGGTACCTTTGAGACAAAAGCTGGTGCAACCAAAGGACAAACACCCAGGCAGAAGATGGAGAACGTGGTGTCACCTTCACCGAGGATGGTGATGACGTCTACATCGGAGGGACCGAACAACCTCTGCGCAAACGGATGAGAGCCAGCCTGAAGGACAGGACTCCGCGGTCCACCTACACCTGAGAGGCGAGGGCTTCTGCTTCGAAGACACCGATGTTTGTATCCTTGCCAGAGTGGACAGATGGTTCGAGAGAGGAGTCAAAGAAGCCGTCTTTGTCAAAACAGAAAAACCGAGTCCGAGCAGAGGAGGGGGCCTCAGACACGACCTTTCATTAACCCCGCACTGGGATCAATACCGAGACGGACCGGAAAGATCCGCCACCAGAACCAGAACTTCAACTCATGTGATCCAACAGGTTTCACCTCTTTGTTTAGCTTTACCAATCCAGGTCATCCCCCAAAGTTGCTCTTTTGTCCCAACGAGCGACACCCCCGTTAGCATAACAACCCCCTTAGTCCTAGTTTCTGCCCGTCAACTCTTCCATTTACACAACAAGCTGGCCACCACAACCTAGACCCGCCCAAAACTCTGGCAGTTATATTTGGAAACTCCTCACGGGCCATTAGAAGCGAAGAAGCCTCTGGGATGATAAGCTACTTGTGGTGCTCCCGGCTGTTTCCATGTGAAGGTAGAGTCGTCTGCAAATCAAAACGATCTGGATGGAGATCTCGACGTAGTACACTGTGGGAATCTCTAATATCCTATTTTGGCGCCGACGCCATTGGGCGCCGCAGGAGTTGACGGTACGTATCTCCGCTAATGACCCGTACGATATCACAATATGTGCTCCGGGATTTCGGACGATGGTCTCGAGCAGATTCCCCCGATCGCCGCGATCCCGATCCGACCCGTCCGTTTTGCACTCGGCCGCGGGGAGAGTGGCGTCACTTCTGTAGAAGTTGTGACGCCGCGACCTTGAGGCGAGTTCACAGAGTTTGGCCGACTCTGCCACCTTTGTTGTCGGTGCCTTTTTATCAGTATGTTGGTTTTGAAGGGTCCTTCTGAAGGAGCCGCTGGGTTTGTGGGAGGACAGAAGGTGAAGTACTTCAGCGGGAGCACAATGACCTTTCACGACAAGTGAACATCCCCTCAAGTAATTTGTGTCCTTTGAATTTGTTGTGGTTTTCTATTTTTTATTTTTTTTTGCTCGCCTCGCCCGCTGTAGTTCGTTTGAACCTGAGTCCGTTAATGAGATTACTTCTCCATCCTAGATTGGTTTATTTTCGCCGGCTAGGAAAAGTAAAGTACGTCACGGCAAACCACATGAGGACGTTCACCCTGTTTACTTGTCAGAGATGTTTGTGCTGGGAGCTGGTAAATATGGGATGGAGATGCTGTTATTTTCCGTGTTTTTCCCGCGTTCCTCTTTGGCATGTACTTCGCATACTTCTGCACAGCTTCTGCTCCCGCCGGCATCAAGACATGCAAATCAGCTCCGAGCGAATGGAATCCGGTTACGCCGGGCGTTTAACTCCAACTCGTAGTACTCACCTGGTGACTGCAGCTCTTTTTCTTTCGCCGTCAAACGGAACCGTGACGGCGGGGTTTGAAAAATCGCTGATTTGCGGCGCAGGATCGTGACCCACATACAGGAAGGGGCTGAACGCCGGCGGAAAAGGGGGGCGGCGGGGAGGGTCTTTGCGACTGCCGCCTTTTTAGAAAACTGTCATCTGAGAGAATTCCCCCGCCGCCGGAAGACGCCGCTAAATATAGCAGCGCGACATCGAAGGTCCCTTCCCGGGATTCGCGGGTTCGCGCCGCAGTCGGCCAATCGGACGGGTGCGCGACCCTTACCTCGCCTTCCGTCGGACGCAATCAAGAACTCCGAACCACGGCGCCGCCGAGCTTGGTGGCGTTCGCCTAGAAAGGGACGGAAACCTCTGATGTGTGACGCACCTTCTTATCTCCTTGTGTTTGATGTCTCTGAACCCTCAGGCGGGAAAGTGACCAATCAGACGCCGGTATGGCGTTCCTCGGTGGCGCCCGTCCTGTTTCCTGTTCCCGCAGCTTTGAAGAGGACCGGCGGATGCTCGGCAGTTCCTTTCCTTTTTAATCTCTTCTGGTCTTACTTCGATTCACGCCGTCCGGAAATGGAAAACATATTTTCTGGAGTTTTCAGCTCAGAAGTGTCTGTGAGAAAAGTTCTTTTTTTTTTTTTTTTTTTTGTTCGCATTTTTCTTGCATCTCTTGGCGGGGGCGTGTTGTGTCTCCATCGGCGGAGTCCGATGGAGAAGGGCAGCGAGGGATTAAGACGCCGATGGTAATCGCCGCCTGAAACCCCTCCCGGTCCGGCGGGATTTTGGGTTTAAGACGTTTCTCCTCTTGGTCGAAAAGTTCTGCAAACATATTTCAAAGAAGTCTTCCGTCCGGGCGCTTGATGTTTAAATCCTGTTTTCTCTCAGCGCGGCCGGTGTTAACTCTTTCAAAGGGTCTTTGCCACAATCCTCGAAAGCTTTTCTTTCGCCCGGCATTTTGTTTTTGCCGCCGGGGGTTTGCGGAGCCTATCGAGAAGTGGGGTTCGCCCCGGATTCATCATGGGGTCAAGTAAAGACGCAGACAAGTTCACCCCCTCCTTCAGATGTCCGATAAACATGTGCGATCATTCACTCCGTCATTCACGCGTCCTATAGAGGACAACCTTTTTTGGACCAGTTTTATGCGTGAAAATGTTTCTGTGGACCGGTTACTGGCACGGAGGTTCAAATAATACACTTTATATTAGGTAATTACAATCATTTGGCACTATAATAAAGAATAACGACTAAATAATAAGTAAAGATTTTAGCATTTGATAGCTTCATTAGCTAGCTGTTCACCGCAAACAATGCATCGTTGGCGCAGCTTGTGTATCACCTGTTGAACTCGTAACTTGGGTAGGAATCAGATATTTTCTTTTAAATGCTGCTTTCTTTCTGCTGGAATTCTGCGACGCCTCTGCGTCCTTGTCGTTTCCTTGTTTCCTCACGAAAAAAGCTCTCCGGCGACTTTTGTTTCTGGCTGTTTTCTTTTCCAAGGGCTAGCTAAGTGTGAAATGGCGTGACAGAGTTAAGTGCGGCGGTAAGGCGAAGACGGAAAGTGACATTTTTCAAAATAAGATCCGCAAGGTCGAATGGAAAAAACCAAGAAAGATTTTCTTTGCGGACCGATACCGGGGGTTGGGGACCCCTGCGTCACTCAGCCAATCAGGTACTTTTGGACAAACTACTTGTTCAAAAGTTCAAGAACATCAACAAACAGGCCAAGAAGCGGCGTTTCCCCTTAGCGAGGTGACCGGTGCTGTCCGGAACCCTGAAATGTCAGCGTCAAATATCACGTCAATCCACCTCGCGATGTTTTGGTTCTTCCGAAAAAGAAGGAACACAAAAAACAGACCGGTGGCGACGGACAACCGTAGTTTGACCCCTTTAGTGCACTTGACTGTCCACTTCTTGGAGCGCGCCAACTTTATTTCGAGAGAAACTCTATCCTCGCGGTGATATTCACGTTCGCGCACACACACTCGGAGAACCCCTCCATAGCTTGACCCCCTCCGTCCGAAACAGAAAAAATAAAATCAGTCGTTAATCGCGCAGATAAAGAAAAGACGAATGCGTCATCATTTGTACCAAGAAAGCTTTTCTTTGTGGACTGGTACCGAATGATCCGCGGACCGGTTCTGGTGGTTGGGGATATAGAAACCTCGTCTCTGGCTAATTATTTCATTTACTTAATTAAAGATTTGAGAATCAGCATTTTCCTCGTCCATTTCGGTGCAGCACAGAAACTTTTTTCCGACTGGTGCAGGAGGGGGATGGGCTGTTCAATCCACCCCCCCCACACACACACACACACACACACACACACACACCGCAGGCAATGAGTACTACCCCCCCACCGCTACCTTTAAAACACACAGATGGATACTTTATCCGCAAAGAGCTTCTAACAAGTGTGTTTTACGGGCTCTTCTTCCAGCGTGAACAGCTCTCGCTCACATCTGAAAAACCCATTCAGCACCTCGGGGGTAAAAGCGCCGGCGTGTCAACGCAGCCGGGAAGCGTTTCAACGAGGCTAATTAGCGTGCAGTGATGGGAAGGTATTTAGGAAGTAGTTTAACTCCATAAACACTTGGAAACACGTTGGTTTGGGTAAAGACGTGCCGAACATGGCGGCTGAAGGCGACTCCGGTTCGGTGCTTCCAAACGGGGTACGGTATTTCCCCTTGTGTGGGGGCAGGAGGGATGTCCTCAAATACTCACTTGAGTTGTTCTTCTGTTGTCTAAATTGCATCGCTGAGCTCCAGAAATGGCTCGAGGACACTTGTTTGCCTGCGAGTGAGCCGTCGGCATGTTGGGTGGAGAATCAAGGGGCCGATGGAGGGTTGAAGCCAAGTTGGGTTCGCTGTGTTTTGGCCCCCGGTATGCTCCCAGTATACCGTCCATTCGGATTTTTGAGCCGATAGGAACATACCAGGACCAGAAAGGATGATCTGTGCCCATCATACCGGGAACATACCATTCGTTCTGGTTTGGAACGGATGGGAGCATACCAGGACCATTGAAAAGCCAAAACGGACGGTATGCTCCCGTATCCACGGACGGTACGATGGGAACATATGATCGCTCCTGCTCATCAAATGACCCTGGCGTGTTCCCAAACCATATCGAAAAGTCACCCTCGCCGAAAGCACCTCCGACTCTTAACGGCTCGTCTCTCTCCTCTCACTTATCTCCTGCAGGCACAACCAGGCAGCCCAAGGAAGGAGAGGTCCCCGGGGTGGATTATAATTTTGTGACCGTTGACCGATTTATGGAATTGGAGAAAAGCGGAGCCCTGCTTGAAAGCGGAACATATGAAGGTGAGGATTTAGTCAAGTCATGCATGGCGACGCGTGTGGCTGCGTTTATTCCTCTTCTTCCCCTCAACCCCCTTTTATTTTCTTACTTCTTTTGAAAAAGACGCGGCGCCTTCCTCGACAGACGTTTGAATACAGGCTCGTCGCAAGCCGTCCGTGAGCAGAATGCCTCGGCTTTGTGGAGACGAGAGCACGGTCTCTCACAAAGGACATCGACAGGGGAGCCGGAGCGCTCGCGCTCGCGCGCCCGTACGTACGTGCGCGCGAGCGCGCGCGCGGTACCTTCATGTTAGCTCTTAGCCCTTGAGCCCGCGCTGCCGTGGCTCTTCAGCCGGCTAATCAAAACAAACAGCTCCTCTCTATCCCTTCTCCCCTGTGGTCAGACGTTCCCCAGGCTTGGGTTTTAAGCCACTCAGCAAACAGAACAAAAGCGCGGCCCCTGGTCCTCCTCCAGCTCTTCGGGGACCTCTGGCGTCACGTAGATAAGACATAGCGACTCATTCCTCTCCTGTCCTGCGCGCGACTCCAGTCTGAGCAGGAAAAGACTCGCGCTCAAAAAAGAAAAACGGGGGATACTGCAGATGGCCAATTTAACGGTCGGTTGCCAAAAGCAATGTTAGATCCTTCCTGTGATTTGAGCCGTGCATCACTTTCAGAGGACGCCGTCCGCGGGGAGGGGAAGGGGGGTTCCGTCTGCGATGCCACTCGGCCATCACTCAGCTTTTTCGGGATTTCAATAATTGAGCGGCCAATTAGATGGCGAAGGGAGACGGGCCGACCGGAGGCTGCCGGGTGAATCAGCTGATGGGGAAGAGGGGAGCTTCCGAACATGGCGCCAAGAACAGGGAACTTTTCGGACGCCTCCAAGGTGGCGGGGTTATATTTGAGCACCTGCCGCACCAACATGGCGAAGAGTCTCCTCAGAAATACTAGGAGTCGCTCAGTAAAGCACTGGAGATGTCAGAGGTTGATGCATGAGAGCAATGTTCCCCAACCAGTAAATATGTCAAGAGCATTTTTAATGAAATACAATGAAATTGTAGTCTCGGGCTATTTCTTTAACAACACCAGGGCCGAGCATTTCTTCTACGACGGTTTGCAGGCGGGTAGTATTAATGTCTCTGCCACGGCGTGTAGCTGTTTGGATGTCATTATAAGTTCAGCAACTTTGTAGCTAGCTTTCAGAGCTTATTCATTGGTCTTTTTTTTTCTTTCCTGTTTCTCAGTCTGTCCACGCGGATGAATAAAGTAGTCCGTGTTCTTATCTAGAAGTGAAGGGTGTTTAGTTTGGAGATGGCGTTTAAGTTTACTTGGAACCAAACGCAATCTAACTTTCATTGTATTGTCTTGAGTTCACCTTCTTCACTTTCTTCTGACCGCTACTCGTACTTGTACCTTCATCTGGGTCAGAATGAAGAATCGGTTGATGTTGGAACTGGTTTGCCTCCCTGAACCGACATCCGGCATAGCTTGGGTTGGCCTTTCTAATTTTCCGAAAGAACGCCGCACCTTTTTTGGACGGTCCACCAGTCTTGTTCCTTCCCGATAAGGCCACTCCCAATGGTGTCCGGGGGTACCCTACCACCCCCCTGCCTCACTTTAACTTCACGGGATGATTTGGTTGGGTGGAAGCCCCTTTTGTTGCCTCTTCAGCATATTTTCAAGAAAGTATATCGTGTAACTCTTAGTTTGATACAAGCTTTCATTGTTTAAACATAGCGGTGTGCAATTGTATGTCTTCTAGGTCCGTCTACCGCAGTGGTCGGGAACCTTTTTCGCTGAGAGAGCTATGAAAGCCACCTATTTTGAAATATATTTCTGTGAGAGCGATAGAATATTTTTTAACACTGAACACAACAGTGTATGAATTTTCAAGTAAGACCAACAGTATCAAACTACAATAAGTCTCTTAAATTATTCTTTTTAATGATGTTGTTATACTGGAGTGGACCGATAATAAATAAAATACTTCTTACCGTTAATGTGACTTCGGGCGCTGCGTGCTTTTGCTGATGGCTTTGCAGTCTGGTTGGTACGTGGGTGAGGTTGAGCTTCATTCATCCGTCTGTGAACGGCTTTCTGTTCCTCACTATTGGTAAAGAATCAGCAAAGCGAGCTGAAGTCCAGTCGCTTTGTCGGGTCCGTACACGGAGTTGCTGTAGACTCTGCATTGTAGCTCTTGGCATGCTTTCAGCCCGCCATCCCGTACCGGGTATTTCGAAGCAAATGCGGCATGCCGTGTCTCGGAGCGTCGCTTTCTATTTGACTGTTTCATCGATGTCATTTTAGCGGCGCTTATTAAAGACCTAGGGAACTCCTCTGGCCATTCCTGTCAAAATGTACGGTACTCGTCATCTTTTTGTCTTTTCGGCGCCCTGATCGTCGAATGGTTTGCTCTGCGTAAATTAGCTAGCTGACTATTTCGTGAGAGGGAGGGAAGTTTACTTCTTGACCTCACTACAACTTATGTAGGCAGTCGTATTATCCAATAAAAATAAGAGTTTTGAAGTCGGACCCTTCCGTGCCCTGGAGTACACCCCGGATCGGAGTGTCTACTTGCGGACAACGTGATGCAAAAGTTAGCATCACGGTAACTGTGGCCTTCCCTCTATGTTAGCTCGACCAGAAAAGTTCGAGACGTGACTTTGGCTCCGTGTCTAAGGGTTAGCAGATGTCAGCTGACTCGTAGTGCGGCGGCGCTCCACCCGTCTCCGTTTGTGCGTTCATCAACGACTTTAAAAGCTGCAGCCTCGAGACGGCATGGCGTTACCCATGACGCTACAGAGCTCGCAGGCGCGTTCATATCAGAAGAAAACGGCCATCAATTATTAATCCCAACGAGTCGAGTCCCGAGTGCCGGTCAAACATCTTCAAATGTGATGCGGTCGGGTTTTCCGATTAAAGAATCGTTTATTTATTCATTAGACGAGACCCCAAAAAATCAAGATATCTGAGAAGCGGGGGGGAAGTTTAGCGGATGCAACCAGAGTTAGATGAAAAACGTGACTTATACATCGTATATACACTCGTGAATGTTAATTATATGGGTTATGAATGCAGTTTGGAGGGTTTGCCTGGTAGCCAATCAGCTCCCACCGATCCCCCGCCGCCACTCGGCGCCCCCGATTGTATAATGATTTGCTTTGTGCTCCAGATCTCTCCCAGGTTGTTGTTTTGTCCGGATCAACCGGTCGGGCCGCGGCGCTTTTGTTGCGCCGGCGCCGTCCCCTGATACTGCTGGCGGCTCCCTTTGTGTAGTTGTTTAGTTGCCTTTTCAGTCGCGCCCCCCAACCACCACCACCACCACCACCGCCCCGCGCCCTGCTATTGTTGGTTAATGAACGGCGAGCTCTTCATTAGCTGCTGGAGCCTGTGCCGCATTCGAGTCCCCGTTCAAATGCCCTCACAGTGGAGCTCCGTCAGCGCGCCGCGCCGCGCAGCAAATGCGCAGCAAATGCGCAGCAGATGTAGCCCCGTCACAGGGAAAAATTCTGATCCCGGCTGGTCGCCAAGGGGAAATCATCAATAGCCGTGTTCTCCTATCTGAGTTCTCTACATGTTCTCCATCTTCCCCAAAAGCAGTCAGGTGTGGATGAGGGTTTGACTGGTCGGACGCGTCTATATTAGGCCCCGTGATTGACGGTTACGAGCCGAGTTAAGCCCCGCCTCCAAACCGTGATGGCGGCTGGGGGTGGAGGTGGGTGTCCGGCGGACGAACCGAGATGTAGATGATCGACTGGAATGAGGCCGCTAAGTCACAGGCCAGAGAAACTTCTCTTCCCAGAAGCCTGTCTGTTGGCCTCTTCCAGAAGCCCAGAGAGTCGTGGGCTTCTTTCGCAGGGAGACCCAGTGGTGACGCGGGGGATTTTAAAGTATTAATAGAGAATGACCTGTACTATTTACATAATTCTATTATCAATTTATTACCATGGTTTTAAGCCCCATACAGGTTGTTATTGTCTAATAACCATTAAAATCATTTTCATCAAGAATGTACAAATTGGATTTAGTTTATCATTACAATTTATGATAAAATTATAGACTGTATTTATTATTTATTGAGAATTAGTGCAAACTCTTTCATAATGAGCACAGTGCCGAGAAGCTATTAGCGTTTTAATATTTAAAAATGACTGTCATTTGTGTGTGTTTAGCGGCTATAACGCATTCATAATCTTTTATATGAATGAGTAATTTTATCACATCGCTAATGTTAGACATGATCTGTATTAAAGCGGTAATAACATGATAATAAGCACTCAGGCGTCACATGGGCCCCTTTAATAGCACTGCATTGTTTGTTTTCAGTAGAAAACAAACCAACTACGCCTTTTCATCGTCCGGGATGACGGTTTGTTGTGACGGCGCCGCGTCCATTGCGCGCTAACTCTTGACCGGCTGTGTTTCAGATAACTTTTACGGCACGCCCAAGCCTCTCGCCGAGCCCAGCGCGCTCCTGCTCCATGTAAGCGACCAGCTGCTGCCGGGCGCCAGAGCCAGCTCCGAGGGCAAGAGGAGGCGGAACAAGTCGGTCAGCAACATGGAGAAGGCCGGCATCGAGCCCCCCGAGGAGGAGGAGGAGGAGAGGCCCGTCGTCAACGGCAACGGCGTCGCCGTGACCCCAGGTCAGCCCCAGCGTGAGGATGGTCATTGGGCGGCGGCGACGGGCTACAAGGGCGGTTGCCTGGCTACTCGGCTAGTAGCGAGCTGCTTCGACGCGCACTGAAGGGAAGAGTTAGCATCCTGTCATTGGTTTCACGGATGTGGTGTGGAACGGAAGGGCTGCGGCGTTGACAATAAGTTGGGGGTATTTCTTGTGGGGGCGGCGTCGCCCATCCTAAGGCAACGCACCCTTACTCGCAGTGTGTTGACCGCCAGGCGAGTGTTGAAAGTTCCCTTAGTGTTACATACCAACAAACCAGGGGGGGTCATTGTCAGATACACCTGGAGAAGCAGAAACATGTGGAAAACACAAACTCCGCTTTTCTTTGGGCGCTCCACGTTCAGCGCAAAATGACGAAAAAGGGGCTGTGATGCGTCGGTATGTGACGTACACTATGTGGCCGAAAGTATTTGCTCACCTGACTTGACTTAAGTGACGTCCCATTCCTAATCCATAGGGTTCAATGTGACGTGGGTCCACCCTTTGCAGCTGGAACAGCTTCAGTGCTTCTGGGAAGGCTGGTGTTCTATCGGGTTGAGGCCGGGACTCTGTGCCGGACAGTCCGGTTCATCCACACCAGACTCTGTTATCCATGTCTTTATGGAGCTGTTTTGTCCACTGGTGCACAGTCATGTTGGAAAAGGAAGGGGCCAGTTCCAGAATGTTCACACCAAGCTGGAAACATGGAATTGTCCAAAATGTCTCGGTATGCTGAAGCTTTCAGAGTTCCTTTCGCTGGAACTAAGGGGCCAAGCCCAGCTCCTGAAGAGTAACCCCACACCATAATCCCCCCTCCACCAAACTTCACGCTTGGCACAATGCCGTCAGACAGGTGCCGTTCTCCTGGCGACCGCCAAGCCCAGACTCGTCCATCAGATCGGCAGATGGAACAGCGCGATTCGTTACTCCAGAGAAAGTGTCTCCACTGCTCTAAAGTCCAGTGGCGGCGTGCTTTACGCCACGCCATCTGACGCATTCTATAAAGCTCTCTGCGCGCTGTTCTTCAGCTCATCTGAAGACCACATGAAGTCTGGAGGTCTGTAGAAACTTGATGACCTCTTGGCACGAGGCTCCTCAGCATCCATTGGCTGACCCCGCTCCGTCGGTTTACATGTCCTACCACTTCATGGCGGAGTTGCTGTCGTTCCCAAACACTTCCATGCTCTTATATAGTACGACTGACCAGCATACCGAGGTGCTCGATTTTAAACCCCCGTGGGCATGGAAGTGATTGGAAAACCTGATTCTGATGATTTGAATGGGTGAGTGAATACTTTTGGACAGACATATGGTATATTTCCTAAAACAGGAAAAGGCAGAGCAGTTGACACCTCTTACATCACCTGTGCTGGGACGCCATACCGTAGTATCAGCATCAAAAAGTATGATGGTCGTCTGCTGAGTTAAGCAGCGCCGGGAGGGTCCAGGGGGCCAGGAAAGGGATGTGACTCCCCTCCGTCTCAAGTCACTTCCTGCAAACTTTTTAAGTCACTTCCTTCTTGGAACTCCTATCATTTTCCCTTTCCCAAGGTCACCCCTTGAATATCAAGGTCACCGCCGAGCCATTATTAGACATTGAAAGCAGAGGATAACCCCCCGGCAGCTGCGACACACACATGCACGCACACACACACTCGTGCGCACGCCGCCGAGCGCACACAGACCTTCCTTTGAATGCATCCCATGATCACATGAGCGGACGATCATAAAAGGAGCTTTATGAGTTTGATTTTTGTTATTCCAAATCCAGAGCCACGCTCCGGTCCTGTGACTCCCTAAGCCGGCCTTTTATGGCCCCGGGGACCCTCGGAGCCCCTCGCTGCCGGCCGGACGGCCCCTCCGAAGGAAGCTCCTAGCCGCGACTACCGCTTTTTTAGACGGGACGCAATGGGCGGCGGCGGACGCTAGTCTTCTTTCGGGAAAATGAGTCGATAAATGAGGCTTTTGGTGCTGAAAAGGACGATGTTTTGGTTTTCCCAACACAAGGAGCTCGAACAAGGTAGGGACCTTCGTCAGAGGAGGGGGAAGGGAAACCCGGCGTTTCTGTCTCTGTCGGGGAACTCGTCGGACGAGGACGCTTTTACTGGGATGTGAAGGAGTTTGGGGCCGAGCGGTGTAACGTCAGCCGGGTTCGTGATGGCAGGAGGACGGGTGAAGGTCAAAGGGCAACTGCTTTCTCATCGAGCTACTTTATAATTATGATTTGTGAAAAATCTGCAAATCTATCAAGTGAAAATCTAAAATCACCGGATAGATAAGTTAAGAGTCGGTGAGATGTTCTTTCAATAATCGAGTGCTAAAATGTGGATGTTGACCACACTGACTGTTTGCTGTGTCCGGTAATGACCACGGTGACTGTTGACCTTGTTAGCCATGTTGACTGTTAACCCAGTTGAGCGTTGACCATTTGAACCATTGACCATGTTGATGGTCGATCATTGACCGTGTTGGCTATGCTGAGCGTTGACCATTGACCATATCGTGTTGAGCATGTTAGCCCGGTTGACAGTTTAGCATGTAGACTGTTGACAATGTTAGCCATGTTGAATGTTGACCATGTTGACAGTTGACCATGTTGACTGTTGACCATGTTTGCCATGTTGGCTGTTGACCATGTTTGCCATGTTGACTGTTGACCATGTTAGCCATGTTGAGTGTTGACCATGTTAGCCATGTTGAGTGTTCACCATGTTAGCCATGTTGAGTGTTGATCATGTTGACAGTTGACCATGTTGACTGTTGACCATTTTAGCCATGTTGAGTGTTGACCATGTTGACTGTTGACCATGTTAGCCATGTTGACAGTTGACCATGTTGAGTGTTGACCATGTTAGCCATGTTGAGTGTTGACCATGTTAGCCATGTTGACTGTTAACCCAGTTGAGCGTTGACCATTTGAACCATTGACCATGTTGATGGTCGATCATTGACCATGTTGGCTATGTTGAGCGTTGACCATTGACCATATCGTGTTGAGCATGTTAGCCCGGTTGACGGTTTAGCATGTGACAAAAAACTGTTGACAATGTTAGCCATGTTGAATGTTGACCATGTTGACAGTTGACCATGTTGACTGTTGACCATGTTAGCCATGTTGAGTGTTCACCATGTTAGCCATGTTGAGTGTTGATCATGTTGACAGTTGACCATGTTGAGTGTTGACCATTTTAGCCATGTTGAGTGTTGACCATGTTGACTGTTGACCATGTTAGCCATGTTAAGTGTTGACCATGTTGAGTGTTGACCATGTTAGCCATGTTGACTGTTAACCCAGTTGAGCGTTGAACATTTGAACCATTGACCATGTTGATGGTCGATCATTGACCATGTTGGCTATGCTGAGCGTTGACCATTGACCATATCGTGTTGAGCATGTTAGCCCGGTTGACGGTTTAGCATGTAGACTGTTGACAATGTTAGCCATGTTGAATGTTGACCATGTTGACAGTTGACCATGTTTGCCATGTTGAGTGTTCACCATGTTAGCCATGTTGAGTGTTGATCATGTTGACAGTTGACCATGTTGACTGTTGATCATTTTAGCCATGTTGAGTGTTGACCATGTTGAGTGTTGACCATGTTGACTGTTGACCATGTTAGCCATGTTAAGTGTTGACCATGTTGACTGTTGACCATGTTAGCCATGTTGAGTGTTGACCATTTTAGCCATGTTTACTGTTGATTATGTTGACAGTTGAACATGTCGACGGTTGACCATGTTAGCCATGTTGAGTGTTGACCATGTTAGCCATGTTCAGTGTTGATTGTGTTGACCATTGACCAGTTGGCGCCTTGACCATGTTGGCCATTGACCATGTTATCCATGTTGACGGTTAAGCATGTTGCCAGTTGGCCGTGTTTTCCATGTTGACTGTTGATCATGTTGACCATGTTGAGTGTTGTCTGTGTTGACCGTTGCCGTGGCACCGCTCACAGCTCAGAAGGACTTTTGTCTCTGCAGATGGACAGTGTGGGCGGAGCCAGGCGGCTGAAGGGGGATCAGTAGAGTACAGCAGCCTCAGTGACCTCCCCTTCCCTCCCCGTCACCTCCCACCTTCACCGGCTGCTCGCTCTCGTCCTCCCTCTCTACACCTTCACCAACCCCGACAACCCCCCTTTCAATGCCCTCCTTATTTGCCCCCCCGGTCATGGTAGCTGCTGCCCCCCACATATCCCTTCTTCCCTGCCTGACCCCTCCATCAGCCTCCCGCCTCTCCCTGGCCCCCCCTAAACCTCCACCCATCACCCCCATGCGGCGCCTTGCTCACCCCGCGACCCTCTTGTTTGTGGCCTCCTCAGAGTCGAGCGAACATGAGGATCGGAGCGCCGACGCCCCGAGTGACGCGGCGCTGCACGGCAACCCAGCGGAGGCCCTCGGCGACGGGCTCAAGGAGGACGCACAGTCGCCGAAGACCGCCGTACCCAAACCCGAGGAGAGCGGCGATCTAGGGCCGCTGCCCGACAACTGGGAGATGGCGTACACGGAGAAGGGCGAGGTCTACTTTATCGAGTAAGTGCCACCCTTTGGCCCCAGATGGAGGATGTTGTTAGCATGTTAGCAAGCACACCGGTTCAGCTGATCTTCACACATCCACCTTCCATCAAATTGCGAACGCAAACAAAGCTTTCCTTGTTATGGCGTTGGAGCGTAGCAGCAAGCGGACGTCAAACTCTGCGTTGTCTACATCCTTCGTCGTTGTGTTCTCCTGTTAGAACGCTTTTTGTGCTTAGCTAGCATTATTATTAGCATTAAGATGAGCTAAAGACGGCTAATGTGGCTAAAGGGGCGACTCAGGTGTTATTTTACACCAGAAACACAGCTAAAATTCAGGATATCTTTAATTCCTTCGGTATATTTACCACTAATTCACCTCCAAATTTGTTTCAAAAGAGTGCAGTTTTTGTAGCCGGAGAGCGGATCAATGGGGTTTACATGGATTTCAATTGGAAACATTGAAACGGTTCGCCAACATTTCTGTGTTCGAGTCAAAGAAAAAATTGAATTCGTAAGCCGATGTTCTACCGTAAGTCGCAATGAGCCGGTTAATCAGTTTTTTATTGACTAATTTTTCATGTCTCTCGAGGGCGATTTAAGCGTTTGGCTCCATATTGTGTGAATACAATTCTCCCCATTGTTGTCTGTTTACTTGGGTGGTTTCATCTATGGAGAGGTTGAGGAGATGGAGACCTTAATGGCAGGTTTACAGGAAAGGTGATTCTCCATCACGCCGCTATTGCTCAGTCCCAGCGCCGATGGGATGGTCGTCGGCGGTAACGTGTCCCAGTGTATCGGCATTAATGAAGCCGTGACGGGGAATTAGCCGTCCCCTGCATCGCAAAGGGCTTTATTGCATCGATAGATCATCTCGGTCATTAAGCTTAATTTCCCTGGATCTCTGCACGCCTGAACGCATCATAAACCCGCCAGGCGCCGAGCATCCTGCACCCAGGAACAAGCCACATGTTGCCTGTACAGGTGCAAGGCCATCTCAGCTCACTATTTAACTGGGGTACATCCAACAATTGACTCCACATTTTGTTGCGAGGCGGACACTTGGCTTTGTCCGACCTCCACTCCACCCCTGCTGGTCCACCACTCTTGTTCACCAGAGGAGTTACGTGTTAAGAACTTGGAAAATCGCGGCCCTCTTCATCTGTCCTACTTTCTGTTTTAAATTGAAGGCATCGGAAACGTCTCGCGAACCCAACTCGAGTTGGTCAAGAGGGGTCATACAGATGCCGGAGTCTCTGCGTCAACATGTGAGGTCAAACTGCGGTGGATCGGCTTCTTGTCTGAAAATAGCATCAGCTCGGGCTCTGAAGGAGTCCTTCGACTGTTGAACCGGCCGTCCGACCCGAGTCCACCGCCCCGTTTGTTCTTTCGGTATCACAGAAGACACAGAAGAACTTGCCTGACGTTGACGTACCGGTTCCCCCCTTTGTCCCCCCCCCCCCCCCCCCAAATCTGAAGCATTCATTTGCCTTTTTGTCGAACCCGGACTCCCTTCCTGCTCGCCCCGTCAGCACACCAGAGACCCTGAATTCAAAAATTAAGAATCCAGGACCTCCGTCTCCCTGCTTAGCAAGGCTACTCGCACATCAATAACACCCCTCTTTCTCTCTCTCTCTCGCTCTCTCGCTCTATCTATCTATCTCTTTCCACCATCGCTCCTCAGCCACAACACCAAGACAACGTCGTGGTTGGACCCGAGACTAGCCAAGAAGGCGAAGCCGCCGGAGGAATGCAAAGAGGATGGTAAGTCCACGACGCTCCGCTCTCCTGCTTCTTCCAACCCCGGCCAAGTTGTCGCTCTCCGTGGCTCATGGATTTTTCGTCTGCGGCGGCGCTTCGACGAGATGTTAAGATCCGCGAGATCCAAAGTGAGATGGTCTCACTTGAGGCTGGAGTTCAGCGAAGGGACATCGGCGGGATATGTTTTTTTGGAGCGTGCGCGTGGAAAGGAAGCACCCTCGGAAAATCGCCGCGCTCAAAGCCGGAGTCCGGAGAGACCGGCGGTTACAAAGGCGCCGTTGTGCTCGGCTGAGAGAGCGGCGGTGTGTCCTCCACCCGCCCACAACAAACACCCACCCAAAGGGAGCGCAGAAGGATGAATGTCAATGGCGGCGCGAGAGCGTGGAGGACGACCGCGCAACGCCGTGCGTCATCTGTCTCTCTCGCCCTCTGCTGTCCTTCCCGCGGACGCATTCGTCTTTTCTTTACCTGCCCGACCGACGGAGGTTTTTTTGTTTTTTTTTTTCTGATGGAGTTCGGGACGGAGGGGGTCAAGCTAGGGGAGGGATTCTCCGAATGTGTGTGTGTGTGTGTGTTGTGTGTACGTGAATATCACCGCAAGGATAGAGTTTCGCTATAAATAAAATTGGCGCGCTCCAAGAGTCAGGCGGTCAAGTGCAGTAAGGGGTCAAACTGCGGTTGTCCGCCGCCACCGGTCTGTTTTTTGTTTTCCTTCTTTTTCGGAAAAAGTCGACGACCCCGACCCGGAGCCTCGGCGTCCCGTCAGGTCAGTTCCTCCAGAAAGAACCAGAATCCAGAACCTCGAGATTTGGATTGACGTGATATTTGATGCGGACATTTACGGGTTCCGGACAGTACCGGTCGCCTCGCTACTGGGAAACGCCGTTTGTCCGAAAGCACCTGATTGGCTGCGTAACGCGGTGGTACCAAACCACCAGCTGTTTGGTACCGGTCCGCAATTTGGTCCAAATGATAGTTTTTTGATTCGACCTTTCCGGATCTTATCTTGAAAAGCGGTTTCTGCCTTCGCCTGACTGCCGCGCTTCACTCTGTCATGCCGTTTCAAACATCAGCTACTACAAGCTAGCCATTGGAAAAAAAAAAACAAGCCAGAAACAGAAGTCAGCGGAGAGCTTTTTCGGGAGGAAGCGGGCAAACGATGACTCCCGTCAAAGAGAAAGCTGCATTGAAAAGAAAATGACCTCGGTTACGTGTTCATCGCAGCAGGTGTTACACAAGCTCCGCGCCGCGCTATGCGTTATTTGCAGTGAGCGGCTAGCTAATGAAGCTACGAAACCCTCAAAACAATTCATTATTTATTGTTTATCAAACGTTTAACAAACATCAGACAAACGCCCCCAACCGGTCCACACGCATCAAACTGGTTGCTGGTGCAAAAAAAGGTTTGCGCAACGGAACCAGCTAGCACGGCGGCAGCATCGGGCGTCGCACTTCACCTGTTTCCAGGTGGAAACGCTCATCTGGGACAGTGGCCTGCTAGCCTCACAGGCTAATTGTGCTAACTGGTGAAGTTGAATTGAGTTGAAGTTGCTTTCAGGAGCAGACAGAGTTCTGACACCTTTTCAAATCTGGAGGTTGTTCATGGCGACGCGTTTTCCTTGAGAAGGCGGAGTCGTTCTAAATCCCGTGACATTTCAGATGGAGGCCGTCTCCTGAGTACGTTTATCTTCCCTTCTGTCGGAGGCTCGGGACTTGACGCTTGATGGTTCGTCAACCGCCTCCTGTGGATGGAGCCGCCATCTTGGTTTTCTGGACACTGAATCTAAATAAAGATCATGCGGCTCTTCTCCGGTCGCACCTCCTCAGACCACAGATGACCGTGAAATGTATTTTTAGCCCCCGGTGGAGCTGTGAGCCCCCACCCAGGGGACGTACCTCTGTACACCGAGTCCCAGTTTGCCCCCAAATGTGTTTTTCCGAACAAACACGTCCGTTAGCGGGCTAATCGTCGGCCAAGCCGATTGCCAGAAGTGAAGAGACGGCCGACTGGATCATCTGAAGAGCCGCGATTGCCGGGCCAATTTGCTCCGCTGCGCAGGATGAAGTAAATGGTCAGGGGTATTTGCAGAGAGTGTTTGACTCCGGCAGGATAGAGTGAGCTGCGGCGGAAACCGGCGCTCTCTGGAAACATTTGCACTGTGCGCGGCGGCATTAAACCCTGACGCCACTCCTGGTTTACTTCTTAACAAGCCTTTCCAAGCCGCGCTTCTGTTAGAGGTTAGCGCTTCAACCCCACGCAAAACGAAGGTCCCCGGTCGGACTCCCTCGGGAGGCCTCTCGGTGTGGAGTCTCCATGTTCTCCCTGTGTCTCCGTGAGGTTCCTCAGGGTTCTCCGGGTTCCTCTCGCAGTCCAAACACATGCAGGAGGTTCACTGGAGACCCTACATTGTCCAGACGCGTGAATGAGACGCTGAACGGCTTCACGATTAGCTCTTGTGCTAGTGCTTGATGGATTAGCTCTGTGATTAGCACCAGTCAATGTCACGTCCTTCCTGATATAGCACGATTGTAACCATGGCAACGCACCTTCAACTAAACAACCGGGCAGCCGTTTAGCTAGTCGGCTACCACAGGCGTAAACAACCGAGATCGTTTGTGCGAGACATTGAGTCTGCGCTCCACGGCGAGGGGCCACCTCGGCTGATGCGCTTATTGATTAGCAGGAAAAGGTATGTGTGTGTGTGTGTGTGTGTGTGTGTGTGTGTGTGTGTGTGTGTGTAAGTGTTTGTATG